>NC_135497.1:153456006-153564303 GCF_052857255.1 Amblyomma americanum | reverse complement strand
CTGCACCGAGATGGCGGTGCCGCTTTCCTCCCCCACTCGAAGCGCTCGCTTGTCATCCGCAAAGGACTTCGCTGCGCGCTTCCCTATCTCGACTTCGTTTCACTTGAAGAGCTAGAACGACTAGCGCGACACACGCCGGCAAAAGGAGCGCGGAGGGCCAAGAAGAAAACGGAATGCAGTTGGTATTTTCCCCGCCCTCGTCATGCTGCCTCTGGATGCGCGGAGGCTGGCCTAAGAGCAGGAACCGTTCAGCTCCACGTCTTTCTTTTAACCTTCAGCTTGACTCTTTACTTTTAATCTTGGTTACTAATATGTTTAGTCCAGACGGTCAATAGAAGAGGCAGACACTGTACAGGTAACAAACAGCTTCAACCCTTGGTACCAACCTGCCCATGCTGTGACGCGGACAACTAACGTTCAAACAACGACCATGGCAGGCGTAAAAAATGGGAGACGCCTTAAATGAACTCTGGTGAGAGTGCATTTACTGTGTCAAGCACCTGCTGACGTCACGCGATGTCAGACTTACGGGGGGTACCTTAGTAGTGCGAACTGCTAGCCTGACGCCGCTTGTTAGATAAAATATGGCAGTTACTAGGATAACATGCACTCAGCTTTAAGCTAGGAGAGCTTAGCCGCACCAAGAGCAGTAAGGGCTCGTTTTTGGTGGCGAAACAGTTGAAGGAAGTGTCTCTTAAGCCAGTGCTTTGAGAACAACGTAAATGATCTCTAAACTGGCCACTTTGACACAGGCGCAGCTTGCGCGTGGCTTCGACCACCGCACCGGTTAGACTCACTGGGGACTTGGTAAGTAATTCAGAGAGCTTAACTGAAACCATCGATCACCAGCTGTATCTTGACTAGACAGCACTTTCAAATGCCTAGCAGACGGGTGCCTTACAGGAGAGCCATCCGCTATTACGTAATGCAGAAATCAATCAGTGGGGACGAGCTAAGAGCAAAGTTAATACGGCGCCCACGTAACATTGCCTTATATCGTTCAGTGGGACGCACGTACCTGCGGCACTTGTGGTATATGGTTTGAAGAAGTTTAACGTCCCAACGCGACTCAGGCTGTGAGGGATGCCGTAGTGGAGGGCTCCGGATAATTTCGACCACCTGGGGTTCTTTAACGTGCACTGACATCGCACAGTACACGGGCCTCTAGCATTTCGCCTCCGTCGAAATGAGATCGCCGCGGCCGTGATCGAACTCGCATCTCTGGGCTCAGCAGCGCCATTTGTGATGCGCACAGGGAGCACCACATTTTTATTTTATTCTTTTTATTTGTAAATACTGTTGGCCATGGGGCCGTGACAGTGGTGGGGCGTGACACTTGAGTAACATGTTCACTTGCAATTATACAGAGATACAAAGTCCGTCTTCATCTACACAATCACATTTCTTGCTACGAATTGTTTTATTTTACAGAAGCAGTGTTAATAAATATTCACTTCGAAATTAGTTAATTCACGCAGAAAAGAAAAAGGAAGAACATTTCTACATTTTCGGTCTTCACTTTAGGCGAGATGCAATCACCAAGCGGTTAGGCGTATCTATTGCATTGATAAAGGAATTTAGTGCGAAGTGGTAATAGCTTTTTCAAACACTGTTAACGTACTGGACTGTAAGAGAGATGCTGCTCAATCATTACATTTTGCTATCGTCCTCGGAAAGTAAGAATTAGCGCACTCATTAATGCGTGGGTTCGGGGTTTGGAAACAGTATTCATTGCTTGCTCTCAGGTGCGTAAGCTGCTTGGGGACCAAGTCATGGGAGCTATTGATATTGAATGAATTTTTTTAGAGTTGAAATAAAACTTTTAATTTGGTAAATCGGCGATGTTCGGCTGGAGGTGGCATATTAAGAAGACACAGCATCTTTGTTACACAATAAGTGCGCGTATATCTGGACATTACAAATCGAACTGCTCTTCTTTGCACCTTTTCAGTTCTTTATTAAACCGCTTTTCTACGGGATCCTATATAATTCAGGCATATTTTAATATTGGTCGCACATAAGTTATATTGGCAACTAATTTGGCTGATTTTGAGGCTAGTTTTGATATACAACGGAAAACCAGAGCTTATTTCTGCGACTGTACTAATTTTAAAAGTACGTGATTTTTCCAGCTTAAATCTATATAAATGAGGACTCACAGGTAATTAAGTGTTTCTACTGTAGCAAGTGGGGTAGAGCCGAGCATATAAAGTACCCATGGGCATGTTTGGTCCAGTTCGTGACACGCAAAACTACTGTTTTTTTATTCATTGATCTTCATTTTTCAGCCTTGGCACCTTTTTTGGACTGCTGCGTGAGCATCATTACGTTGATTGTCTGTATTACTGATGCCGCAGTAGAGCAGGCAGTCGTCTTCCGAAAAGTCTCACTGTAGCATCTTTAATAACATCAGAAACAATGTCGTTAATATACAGTCAACAAAACAGGACCCAAGACAACCTCTGAGGTACACCAAGCGGTTACGCTTTATAGTTCTGATCTACTAATCATTGATTTCGACAAATTGGGATCTTCCCGCTTAGATATGTTGTTAGCCAGTGCACAATTGTATGATGAATTCCCATTAATAGTAGTTTTTTAATTAAATCGCTGTGTTCGACTATGGTTCAGAGCCTTCGCGAAGTCATTAATTGTCTCTAAGTTTTTACAGTTGACAGCTGTTCCCTAAAACCATGCTGATTTGAAGAAAAAAACGATTTTTGCTGACTCAAGATGCCCATAGATTGCCTTTGATAGTATGTGCTCAGAAGTTTGCAATAAACAGAAGAAAGAATATGGCCTGTAATTTTCAAATGTCTGCCTGTTTCCACTTTTGTGTACTGGGGCCACTTTAGCAGTAAGCCAGCCATTTGGGACCCGGGTTTTTTTTCGAGTGAGGTTTTAAATATGATGATCAGATAATGGGTTACCCATTCCGCATACCTGCGTAAAAAGCGTCTGGTATGCTGTCCGGTCTGACAGACTTTTTTTTCGTTTATATTTAGCACAAGAGATAACACTCCTTCATACGTAATTCAATACCGGGCATTGCTGATTATTGTATTTGTGACGGTAAATTCGATGACACAGTGTTCGCATCTGGGGCGGTAAACACAGACTGAAAAAAACATCATGAGCAGTTGCAATCGCAGAAGAATCGATAGTCGCATGATCTCCGATAACAATGCTATGAGAGTTGTTATCCCTTCTGTGGCAAGTGACACCAAAATTAATGGGGAGAAGATTTCTTGTAATTGGTTAATGTCTCGTCATAATACTTTGTTTTGGCTTCTTGCAGAATTTGTCGTAAAAGGCCTGATAAATGAGAGATTAAACTACAATTCATTGCACCTCCCTTCTTTGTCGACTAATTCTTCGTTTTAGGTGGATGATATCACGCGAAATGCACGGATTATGTTTGTTTCTTTTCTTTCGTTTCATTGGAATGCATGCGCTAACACAGTGGAAGAGAATGTCCTTGAACCGTAACCACATGCTCTTGACGCCACCTTCTTCTTTAAAACTGTCCAAGGAAAAAGAGAAAATCAGGTACATGAATAACGCCTTTTAACCTTTCGAATCTAGGCTGTGTAGACGGCTTCCTTTTTTTCCGGAGTTATTTTTCAAAGTATTGCAGTCAACGCCTGCTAGGTTAAGATACCATGAAACATACAACGTATGGTTTCTCGGCTTCGCGTGTTCTAGGCAACCTTGCAAATTTTCTAGGTATGTAACTGGTGCATTTAGTGGCCTATAGAGAGCTGCTACAAGATAAGAAATTTTATCTAAATTTAAGTGGCGCCAAACACTTTCATGATCTGGGATACCATAGACGGGTGATAATTGAATGCCTTCTTCTATGATCATTCGACGCCCCGCCTCGGGTTTCCCGGCAGTTACGAACTATCCTGTAGCTTGGAGGTACCAACTCGCTATCTCCTATTCCCGTGCGTAATCAAGTTTCACTGCCGGTAACTACACGTGGATCATAATGAACTAATAAGTAATCTAAATCACCAGTTTTATTGACCAAGATTCTAGCGTTCAGATTTATCAGCTGAAAGGAGGGTAGTTGCTCGTTTTTTTTTTAGTTCATTCTTGATTCCGCACAGGCGGACGTTTTCTGGTACCACGAATTTTAACGCGGCGGCTCTCGGACTCATCCCAGAAGGAAGCCACGCCATTCATAACCAGCTTATCATATTCAAGTCGCACATTTTCTCCTTCGTCTCGTTCTTTTTTGGCAGTCCCAGAGATGTTTGCGCTTATTTTGAGTTTTTTTGCAAAAGTTGTCGCCAATGGAAATGCCAGTTCCTTTTAGTTTCTCACAGTTCCTGTAGTTCTTGCTTTTCATTATAGTCGCACAGCTTTAGAATAACTGGTCGAGGCTTCTTGGTTTGCTCCCCTCCGATTCTGTGGATTCTTTCTACCGTTTCCACTGTGACGCCTCATTTATCCAAAAAGACATCAGCAATAAATTTGATTTTGAGCTCTTCAATAGTTTCTTCTTCGTTTTCTTTAATTCCGAACACCATTAGATTATTCCGTCTGCTTCTGTCTTTCAAAACAGTTATTTTCCCATTTTGGTTCTGAAGAGTGTCATCAAGATGTAATTTATTTATTTATTTATTTCATTTGCCCTCAGGGCCAGAGGCATTACAGAGGGGAGTGGTTACAAAAAACAAAAAGAAACAACATACAAAGAAGCAAAGAAATTAGTAACACAGAAATGATCACGGTCTTTGTTAGCTGTTTAATACTACGAGCACCGTTTTTAACTGCATTTGAGATGTTTTCAACCTCTAGAAGTCTTCTGCCCAAATCCACTAGTTAAGCCTGAATTGATTTTTGGCCATCACATAACTCTTTCAAAATTGTCTTGGTATCATGCTCCGGGTTGAGCTCCACATCTCCAGAGAGCAAAAGAGACATTGATGCAAAAAGAGCAAAAATCACTTTGGGGCACGTTCTCGAGCCAGGTTATTGAGCCAGTCGTTGAGCAAGTAGCCACAAAGCTGTTCGTATCTATTCGTACATAAAATTGATCCATGAGTGGTTTACGCTTCAGACCGTGGCCTACCAAAAATAAACCTTACGAACAAGGACGCACGAAGAGCTGCCTCAGTATAGAATTCAGTCCCTGATTTTTTTAGTCCTTCATAAAGAGAACGGAGTATATGAGAACCCGCTCAAAGAAAGAAAGAAAGAAAGGAAGAAAGGAAGAAAGAAAGAAAGAAAGAAAGAAAGAAAGAAAGAAAGAAAGAAAAAAAAGAAGAAAGAAAGAAAGAAATGAAGCAAGAAAGAAAGGAAGGAAGAAAGAAAGAAATGAAGCAAGAAAGAAAGGAAGGAAGGAAGGAAGGAAGGAAGGAAGGAAGGAAGGAAGGAAGGAAGGAAGGAAGGAAGGAAGGAAGGAAGGAAAAAAGGAAGGAAGGAAGGAAGGAAGGAAGGAAGGAAGGAAGGAAGGAAGGAAGGAAGGAAGGAAGGAAGGAAGGAAGGAAGGAAGGAAGGAAGGAAGGAAGGAAGGAAGGAAGGAAGGAAAATCCGCTAGAACAACTAAAATCGTCGATAGCGTTCAATACACGTGTTAATTTTAGTCAGGATAAATTTCAAAGCTGTGTTGTACTATGACTACAAAGCTACAAGTAGGTGCGATTTTACAACGTATTGCTTATTATCTTTCTTCTGACTGTTTCGGAAGAAGAAATGAATAGAAATTATTCATTTCGAGATACAAAACGTAATAGCTGAAGAAGTTGCAGGCTTTTTGAAAAAAAAATTGCTTACTGCAAAAATTTAAAGAGAAACTGCGGGTAAAAACCTTTGTGTAGTTTTTGAGCCCATATCGCTCATTTCCTATGTTGTACACGCAAGAATTCACAAACGCACATGTCATGCAATCACAAACCGATTGTGAGGTAGTGCAGTGTATTTGCATGCTGATTCAAGAGGTGCTTTGACTGGATGCGCCTATATTTAGCACTCTGTAATGGATTATTATGGAAGCACTTGCGGTTGTTGTTTAATCAAACAATGTATCTCTTGTCTAGCGCAGCATGAAACTGTCACACTTCATTCATAATGCATTACTTCTTGATAACTGCACCATTTTTCTTTGTGAATTTTTGCTTCTTGTTAAAGGATGAAGACCCCTTCTAGTGGCTGATGGGCAACAAGATTCGGAGCCTATTCAGGTAGGTGCATAAGAATAGCCCCCACGACTCTCCATTGTATACAGCTGTCCCTACATATGCAACAAGTCAAGTCCACGATTTAAAAAAAAAAGGCTCCACACTCGCCCCAGTGCTTGGGACACGCACATAAGGCGACACGCGAAATTAAATGAAAGCGGGAATAAAAGCACGATCTATGAAGCCTACATCTTGAAGGTTACCTTGATCCACTTGCAACACCTACTTTAACATCGCATGATAACGGGAGTTATGTGAGCTTCAAATGAGGCCTCTCCTCACTCACTACCGAGTTTTTAAACAGTTACCGTTGAACTCTCGCCAGCTGCTATTTTGTTAACGTCACTTTTCTGTTCGATGAGATTTGCGGTGATTCAGAAAATTATTATACCTCTTATGTTTTTGTTCAAGGCACGTAGAACATCTTGCAGTAGACATAATGCCGATGCGTCCAAATTTAAATGTCTTTTTTTTCTACATGACGTCAAGTTGTTTTACAAGTTTGACAGGGTAGTTACTGTGTTTTTGTAAACAATGGTCATGTTTCAACATGTGATTGTACTTATTCGAACCATGGATTAAAGGCGTTAAGGCTTGCTGATTTATTCTTTCACATTTTACATCATTCGAGCAGAACCTATTAAATTATACTTGATTTTTTTTATACCGCTCAACCTTTTGAAAAGAACACGCATGAAATTCTGCTCAATTGGCTGTGCTAAAATTTCAGACCTTCTTTTCTGATATTTTTAAAGTTACGTTTGCGGCGATTCTTGGTGATTTGGGAACCGTCTGTAGCCTATTGCCATAGATAGCACCAGTTTCTCAAGGGTCAGCTTTGTCGCCTTTACTTTTCAACTTTCTCGACAATGTCCTTGCCGTTAAGATTATATATATATATATATATATATATATATATATATATATATATATATATATATATATATATATATATATATATATATATATATATATATATATATATATATATATGAAGATGACAGTGTTCTGCTTTCAAAACATACTTCTCATAAAGTATCAATCGGCAACATGCAAAACAACGCGCATAACAATATGAGATGGAGTTTTAAAAACTGCCTTTTGACCAGTCCTTCAAAGACAAACGTTTTGGGGACACTTAAGCTCAGCCATTAAATGTATGATGCGATAGGTTTCCCTCAGCCATTCCACTTGATCTCATTAGAATATTACCTGATCACGTGGTCTAGTAATGTTACCAGATCACATGACAAACCAATGTCATGGGACACAAGCATGCAGCCGTTCGCGTACACTTGCCCTTCACCGACATGAACTTCTCTACTCGCTTAATCATCACCATCATCAGCCTGACTACGCCCACTACAGTATAAAGGACTCTTCTATATCTCTCCAAATAACCCTATCCTGTGTCAGCTGCAGCCGCCATACCCCTGCAAACTTCCTAATCTCACCCGCCCTCCTAACCTTCTGTCGCCCCCTGCTACGCTTGCCTTCTCTTGGAATCTACTCCTTTACCCTTAAGGACCATCGGTTATTTTGCCTTCGCATTACATGCCCTGCCCAAGCGCATTTCTTCGTCTTGATTTCGACTAGAATGTCATTGACCCGCGTTTGTTCCTGACCCACTCTGCCCTCTTCCTGTCTCTTCACGTTACACTTAACATTTTCCTTACCATGGCTCGCTACGTTGTCCTTAATTTAAGGTGAACCATTTCCGTTAGCCTCCACGTTTCGGCCGCATAGGTGAGTACCGGTAAGATGCAGCTGTTATACACCTTATATACCGTTCTCTTGAGGGGTATTGATATACTGCCATCATGATTTAAAAAAACCTGCATCAAATGCGCTTCACTCCCATTTTTATTCTTCGCTATTTCACTCTCGTGATCGAGATTTGCGATCACTACCTGCCCTAAATATACGCATTTCCTTATCACTTCCAGCACGTCGCTACCAATTGTAAACTGGTGTTCCTTCCGAGATTGTTCAACATTACTTTAGTTTTCTGCATAAACTTTTAGACCCACCGTTTTGCTGTGCCTGCCTGAGTCATTGAACATGCTTGCAGTTCACCTCCTCGGTGGCTTAGCAACCCCATGTCATCAGCGAATCGCAGATTGCTAACGTATTCTTCCTTTACATTTATTTCAAACTTTCCTGAATCCAAGGCCTCCAAACGCCTCCAGTAAACAGGCGGTGAATAGCATTGGGGAGATCGTCTCCCCTGCCAGACCCTTCCCTTCCTTATGGGAACTTTGTTGTGCTTTATCGCTTAATCGCTACTCTCTTAATTAGTGCCCTCTATAATCCCACACATAATCATTAGCATACAGTCATAAGCTGCCACATTATGTGAAAGACCACAAGACATTCATATAAAACCGTGCTTTAACCAAGCGAACAAACGTGCCCGCGTGGCCTGTGCCGGAAAGCACAGATGCGGATCGGTTGAAAACGGTTGAATGGCATCGTCCGATATCCTTGTGAAATGGGGAGTTGAAGGTATTTGCGAACGTTCTTTGTTCTGGTCTGCAGTTTGTGGCATTAGATTTATCATGGCCGCACCAAGTGGGTGGAATCAAATGCCGCAGTATCCAAAACCACATCCATATTGCACGAGCGGTGTGGGACACAGTGTCAGATGAGGCTGGACAAGGAGATCTTTATTAAGATTGATCTGGCAAAAGTTTTTGCTAAGGTGCGTCGTGATTTTTTTGTTTGCAGTCTTAGAGAGCGCAAACATTGGTGATGTCTTGCTTTAAAGGCATAGAACTCGTATGATATAAAGCGTCCACTACAAGACTGACCGTTAATCAAAAGCTTACCAAACCTACTCCGCTTCAATCATCGGTTCGACAGGGCTGCCCGCTATTGCCTTGGTAATTCGCTTTATATCTTAAGCCCCTATGTCTTAGTATAATAAAAAACAAAGCGATTCGTGGCTTCTCGCCACCGCAGTGCCAAGTCAAAATTTTGGCTCATGGCCACGACGTTGCCCTTTTCTGTTTTGCTAAAAAGAGTATTCTCGAAGCTTTGTATGTAAGTAAACAGTTTTGTGAGAGTTCGGGGCCGCTCTTAACCTTGATAAGCAAAAGAGGTTTGAGTAGGAACACAGGGGTACAAAACCAAGCCTTTCTGGAGACATCAGGTGGGGCTCCGAAGACTTGCAGTATTTGGGCGTTCCCTTGTATCGGCATCGCGATAATGGGCCCTGAGTGGGATTCTCAAATCTCATCTCTCAGGCGACGAACAAAGGCTTGGATGGGTACGGAACTGTGTTTACACGACCACACGTTTGCAATATATTCTTGTTTCCAAAGCTCATCTACGTAATACAAGTGTTGCATTGTGCAAAGAAAAAGTACATTTGATGCTAAAATTTTTGTGACTTTCATGTGGTACTCTCAGCGGGAGCCTATGCATCGTGACAATTTGTTTCTCCCTCTAGAGTCTAATGGAGCTGGTCTTCAGCACTTGTTTGTCCATCAGCTTCTTTCGAGGTTTTTACTTTTTAAAACTGTAAACCATCCCTTCGTCGTAGCTTTGCTTATTTACGATTAAGTGATCAATTTGCCGATTATGTCCGCGCCTACTTGGTAGTAGACGTGATGGGCCTTTCTGGAGTTCTCTTATTAAGGAAGTTGCCGACACGTTTCATTTCCTCACTGTACGCTTTTCCTTAGAGTACCTGTACATTATCTCCAGAGACTGCGCCTTCGTCTTCCACGTAACTTAGCACGTCGCGAAGTAACATTGTTATGCCGTTTATGGATCGGTCTTGCTTTTACCAACCACTATGCTTTCCGGATGGGGATGGCTGACAGTCCAGTCCTGCCTGTGAAAGCTGTGGTTGTGAAGAGACCATCGGTCATCTTCTCTGTGAGTGCCCTGCATTTGCGAGTGCAAGACATACACTGAATTGTGCCCTGGACCGCCTCGATCCTCGCCCATTAACAGAGCAAAAGGTCCTCGGTCCGTGGCCACAGCCGTCGACTGCCCTCAAGGCATACAAGGCACTCTTTGCCTACTTGAGAGCGACTGGATTGAGTGACAAATTGTGACAGCGTTGTGCGTGTGATGTGTTATGCCTTTTTCCCCTTCTCTCTTCCTCTTTTTAGTCCCCTAATTCCTCTTCCCCAGTGCAGGGTAGCCAACCGGAACCCCTGTCTGGTTAACATCCCTGCCTTTCCCTCCTCCTCTTTATCTAGATATCTATCTATCTCTCCAGAGTTTCGTTCTTATTGGGACGTTATTTCCTGTACCGGTGTATTGGCAACCTTACCTCGCCTTTCTACACAACAGTGTATTGAAACCGGTGCTACGGATGTGTTTTCAATCAGCCGCAAAGACTTCCTTTTTTAAACATCACACGTCTACATTACCTGTAAAAACGTGGATTTGTGCTAAGGGGACGTTCGTGCCATGGTCAGTGAACAGTCGCCCGTGTCAGCAGCCAGACTATTGATCATTCCTTTGTGTTTTGTTCTCATATCTTCTTTTTATGAGATATTCTTCAGACTCGCAAAAAGTGCATTCAGATTACGCCCTATACTCTAAGACCTTTGCCACAAATGGAAGGTGTTAAGGTTCCATGTGATATTTTAGTGCTCATGGGACTGTTTAGCCTATGGAAGAGCCGCATGACTGATAGCCGCGCACAGCCGCCACGTTCATCGAAGTCTGCGTTCAGAGAGAAGTGTGTTTTTGTGCGGAGGGTATATGCTGCGCAGGATCCACCTCCTGTCTGGCTGCCTCTACTCGATGCCCGCGTGTGTATGCCGGAATTTTGATGTGCAGCCAGAGTGATAGCCGGATACTGGTGTGACTATGCATGGCGGATTCGCGGGATGCGACTAGAAGTAAGTCTGTAAGTGTTGTTGCGCTTCCATGCAATGCAGAAGAAAAGTACCTGTATGACCCAGGTAGCGTGTCTCACCCGCAATCCTAGGGTTAGGGGTTCGATTCTCATTACACTCATTCGATTACACTCATTTTTTTTTGGGGGGGGGGGCGGAATTTATTTACGTTACATACTTACATGTCGTACTAATGTTTGAGTCGTGTCGCTACCTTGTAATCACATTTCAGTTCGGCTGCTTCACGTGTGACGGCAAACCTTTTCAGCCAATCCGGAATTTCGCAAAAGAACGCCGGACGATGACGGTACGACGCCGAGATTCCCGCTCAACAGGAGGCTATGACATACAAGTTATAGCCAACAGTGACCGAAACCAAGAAGAATAGGCGATGTTTTTTTTTAATTTTTGGTGTCCATCAACGGGCGATTAAATGTGCAATTGTTTTTTGATAACAATTGATTAGAAAGCAGAAAGAAAAACAACCACATGCCGCTATGTCCTGTATGTCATAACAAGCCATTCTTTTCCCGCCCCTTGTCTCCTCAACAGCTAACGAGGGCCTCGGGCCTCGATTCTGGCAGTCTTGATGCCGTAGGTAGCATAAGAGGGTTCTCGCGCAGCTTCCGCCATCACCGTTCGATCACGTTCCTACGTGGCACTCGCGGTATTACAGGACGTACTACGTCAGCCGCTATCGACGAGAGTAGCGCTGGTGAACACTCTCAAGGTTCGGTTATACTACACGCACATAGACACCCTCGGAAGCAGAACATTTTGCAGCCGTCGCCGTAGCTCAGTTGGTAGAATACCAGACGGGAAATTCGGAGATCGAGGGTTCGGATTCCACCAGCGACATGTGGCTGTTTTTCTTCGCCTTTCTAGTAAAATATATATAAAATAATTACTCTAATTAATCTGCAATTGATGAACAGAGCAAAAAATCTATGCTCCTTGGTTTTGGTGACTGTAAGTGGCTTCCCTCAAGTACGAAAGTACTAAAAAACAACAGAAATACCTTTCGTAACGAGAAAAATTTTTTCGTACTTCTGACATGGTTCTGTCGCTTTTCCCAACTGGGACAGAGGTCATTGATATAAGATGCATTTGCCTTCTGGCCCTAAATATAAATTATCGCGCTCTTTTTTTACTTTTCTTTCGGCTACGTTAAACAGCAGCTCTGCCGCTGCAACTGAACCGACAGCGTTCAGCATCTCAACAGTGCTATATCCTAGCGGGCTGTCAAGAACCTAAGTTGTGTTGCAGGAGTTAGCAGCAGGAGCCCGTGACCAGTGACACCCGTAGCAGATGCCTTCATCGCCAAGGGTGGCGACAAAAAGCTGCAATAAAGATTTTAGAATAAACCATAACCTAGCCTAAGCAGTCGCCGAATTCTGTGCTGGCCATTGCCAGGAATTCGGGACAGCTCCCAGTCAGTGCCGGTAACCCTAGTGGCCTATAGCGCTTCAGTGATGATGATGATGTCCCCAGGCTTAAGTGCAGCCGCTCAGCCATTTTCTTTCTTTCTTACATCACGGATTATGTCAAAGCGCTATTCTTTAATACTAAAAGCCATGTGTCACGCAATGCAAGCCAACCAGAAGCACTAGTCCCAAATTCCTGGTAATGTTTCGCACGTACATAATTCTCACAGCTCGCGTTTTGACAAAAGTTACAAAGAGCGTACTTCTCTTTCGTTGTTTCCGAAGCTAATGCCCAGGTTTGGCATGGCTCTGAGGATGGCCACCATGGACTGTATGGTGTTGCTGTACACCACTGGTTTGTACTGCTTGAAGTCTTCCTGCGTGAAGCCGCTGTCGTGGATAATTCTGCAGAGAAAGAAGAAGAGAACAGACACCTCATGAGTTTAAATGCGATGAGAGCGAAATGAAAAGTGTTTCAAGCTAAGCAGTACTAGATGAAACTGACTGTTCAGCGCATTCCATTTACAACGCCCCGATGACGCACTAGGGGGCGGACATCTGCAAAATAACCGGCCCTGAAATGAAAACCGGCAAACTGCAATCTGCGGCACCCGCCGCGGTGGCTCAGTGGTTAGGGCGCTCGACTACTGATCCGGAGTTCGCGGGTTCGAACCCGACCGCGGCGGCTGCGCTTTTATGGAGGAAAAACGCATAGGCGCCCGTGTGCTGTGCGATGTCAGTGCACGTTAAAGATCCCCAGGTGGTCGAAATTATTCCGGAGCCCTCCACTACGGCACCTCTTCCTTCCTTTCTTCTTTCATTCCCTCCTTTATCCCTTCCCTTACGGCGCGGTTCAGGTGTTCAATGATATATGAGACAGATACTGCGCCATCTCCTTTCCCCCAAAACCAATTATTATTATTATTATTAGCTCCGCGGGTTTCGTATATGGCCTCTTTTTACTTAAGGATACTGGAAAAAATTGCTAAAACGAGGTTAATTTGAAATGACGATGTATTATCGAAGCGTCCAGCAAGCTTGCGACCCTCTGGAGCAACGTTGCTACGTTGAGACGTTTTTATTTTATTTTTGTTTTCTCATTTTTCTTGAAAATAAGACCGCTAAAAATTAATAGGGCAGCACCATATCGATCCATATATATGAAATGTAAACTAAACAAACTGATCGAAAACAGCATGCATGTCTTCAAGGAAAAGAGTGTGTTCCTTGTACTCCGTGCGTTCCTTGTATTCCGTGCTGATTGTACGAAAGGAATCAGTCAAGCGTTCGCAACGAAATAGATTCCACCCCTTTTCTTTCGTGATAATTGCTACCTTAGGTGACAAGATGCTGATCAGGCCGGTGGATATGAACACACTGCGGGCAAAGCCAGAACGCTGCCAGCTAAAGGCCTGTAATAATTAAAAGTTCCTTCAAATCTTGCCCTCCTCGTTGAATTTGGGACCATTCTGCATGCACGCAGATCAATTACGGCATGCCACAAAGCGCCTATTTCTTTTAATGGGATCAGCGCTTCATCGAAAGCTGCGACTTAGGGGAACAGAAGGCCATCATCATCATCATCATCATCATCATCATCATCATCATCATCATCATCATCATCATCATCAGCCTTACTACACCCACTGCAGGGCAAAGGCCTCTCCCATGTCTCTCCAATTAACCCTATCCTTTGCCAGCTGCATCCACCCTTTGCCTGCAAACTTCTTAATCTCATCCGCCCATCTAACCTTCTGCCGCCCCCTGCTACGCTTACTTTCTCTTGGAACCCACTCCGTTACCCTTAAAGACCAGCGGTTATCTTGCCTTCGCATTACATGCCCTGCCCAAGCCCATTTCTTTCTCTTGATTTCGACTAGGATGTCATTAACCCGTGTTTGTTCCCTCACCCACTCTGCCCGCTTCCGATCTCTTAACGTTACACCTATCATTTTTCTTTCCATGGCTCGCTGCATGGTCCTTAACTTAAGCTGAACTCTTTTCGTTAGCCTCCACGTTTCTGCCCCGTAGGTGAGTACCGGTAAGATTATGCTGTTGTACACTTTCCTCTTGAAGGAAATTGGTAAACTGCCACTCATGATCTGCGAGAATTTGCCATATGCGCTCCACCCCATTCTTAGAAGACCACTAGCGGTCAATTATTTGTGCTGTGTTCCTTTACTTCACTTGAGCCACTTTGTCCAGCAACAAAATTTTCAAAATATTTAAGGTTCTCGGATTACATGGCAGGTACAAGCTTGAGATATTTGAAAAAAATAATAATAAAATACCCTGCTGGTGGCTGCATCCTCTGATATGACACGGGCACTTTGTCTGAATGTATACTAATGCTACTTCATAAGTTCAGTACAACTGAGGGGATTTGACTCCTTCATAGCAAGCCTTTTTAACAGAGAATTCAGATTCGAAAGCGTATCACCTTTTTTTCACATGAAAGAGGGTTAAATAAGCGAGTTTGGCTGTTCGCATAATGATTTGATGAGCAGAGGCGGTGCGCCGCGTATTATAAGCAAGGCCTGTTCTTGAAATTTCCGCCTCCAATCATATGGTTACAAGCTGCCGGCGGCGTTGCCGTGCCAGCGATGACTTGGTGTCCATCCGCTATACGCCTCGATTGAGGGCCGGTGACGTTCGTAATGCATGAATCGACCAGCGCAGGTCATGTTTTTCTTTACACACGAGAATGTTATCCCTGGCTTTCTGTTTAGACGCTTAAGTTTTGTTTCCAGGATGTCTTCGCTGTCTTTTGCTGGGCGCATAGTACGCCTTACTGGAGCTGCTCCTGAGCCATTCGGAAGTGGTTATGGTCAAAAGTTTTCAGAGAAGCGATTTTGCAGCATCTGTTGCAACGAACCGACCAAAACCTATGCCTCATGGCACACTTCTCGAATAACAAAAAACTGGCATGCACTCTTACCTGGATATATCGTACGGCATGCATGATATATGGAAATATAAATGTAAGTTTAATGCTCCGAGTGTGATAGAAACAGTAGCATTGAACTTGACATCGCAAATGATGACTGTTACAAGAGAGAGCGCTTCAATCTGTATGGTAACTTGCATGATTGCCTTAGTTCTAAGAAAGGTATCAGCTTCTTTCGTGTGCGCAGACTTTTCCGCTTTATTGTCGCGACCACTATACATGGTTGGCCCTCTCGATGGTAGGTACTTTTACGCAACATGAAATATTGCGTGTTCTCTATGCTCCATGCGGTCCGGTAAGTGTTTTCAACAAATTGACGTAAATTGTGCGGTTATTCCTGTAGGTTCTTTCCTGCTTAGCAGAGTTCGCATAATATTTCGAGTTGCAGTTTAGTCTGAAGAATTCACCCGACTAATGCCAAGCTCGGAAAGGCAGCCTTGTTTACTGCACTGTGTCCACATCTGGCTAAAGCACGCATATAACGACACGCCTTTTTTTATTTTAACAAAAATTTCAGCATGTCAGCACAACCATCAGCAGAATGTGCAAGAATGCTTGACAGTTAAGCGCATGGAAAAGCATTTGACTTCGTCTTCTTTTATTTTCACTGTTAATGATGGCGGACTTGGTGGAAACTAATGCGTCACAAGGACATGGTTTATGGGGGTTTAACGTCCCAAAGCGACTCAGGCTATGAGGGACGCCGTAGTGAAGGGCTCCGGAAATTTCGACCACCTGGGGTTCTTTAACGTGCACTGACATCGCACAGTACACGGGCCTCTAGAATTTCGCCTCCATCGAAATTGGACCGCTGCGGCCGGGATCGAACCCGCGTCTTTCGGGCTAGCAGCCGAGCGCCGTAACCACTCAGCCACCGCGGCGGCACAAGGACATACAATATGTGCTGGAGTGCTGCCAGAGCATTGCAACGCGTTTTCAGCACAACCGAATCTTAATGTTTGGTTTCTTCTCACATTGATAAGTTAACGCCTTATCCTAAACCTAATAGTTTAAAAAGAACCTGGGTCTTAAGCTGTCGTATAAGATGAGTGCACTTAGCGCCACTGCGCCTCTCATTATATTACCTCCACATTCATTTGATTGCGCTACAAGCTATAAACAGGCATCAATGCATACGCACAGTATTGCTTTTGGCGTAATCTGACCGATTAGGAGGGGGGGGGGGGGGGGGAGCCTTTTCATCAGCTACTTCTTTCCTTCCCTCTGGTCCGAATGAGTAGGTCCATATGATCACGTGTGAAAGCGATTACGAGCCCACTTTTGTTTGGTTCCGCATCGTCTAAAATCAGGAGAAATGAGTCACTAAGAGCTAGCAGAGCGTACAAAAAAAAAACAGAAAACTTAAGACAACGCTTTTGACGCGCTCTCGCAAGTAGTGGCCAAGACTACTGCATTGCTTTAGTCTGCTCAGTATACTTTACGAATTAACAACAGGCCGGTCTTCGCACGGTTCAGTGGTATCATATGCTATGCTGATTTTCTAAGCTACAGACTTAAAATTGTAGAATCAGACATGACCCTGGCGTAGTTTAAAACTTGACAAAAGGCTGCGGACCATTCTTTCATATACAGTTGCTGTGTTTTAAAACAGTGTCCACCGTTCACAAGTACCTAAGCGGCCCTAAATACATTGATTTTCGCTGCCAACACCATTTACTCGGGTCATTGAATCGAAAAAAAAATGGGGCAATCAGATTGAGTTTGTATATCATTAGATTCGGAGAGAAAATGCTTCCGTTCATCCCTAAAAAGAAGCTTAAAGTCTTGAACTTTGCACTGCAAAAGAATTGTGGCCAAAACCAAATAGCTCCTTCTGAAACCCAACGAGTAGACGGTGCTTGACCAGGGGCACAGATTTTTGGCTACTGCAATAAGAGCGTAACGTATACAGACATACTCTTGGGCGCGGGGTTCCATACAGGGCACTTCTATTTCAAGCAAGGCAGGATGAAAGAACACTCGAGTGCTCAGATTTCGGTGCACGCTAAAGAGCACCGGGTAGCCGAAAATATACTTCATGGAAGAGCGCTAACAACACGATGACAGACGAAAAAGACAGGAACCGAAGAAGACGAAAATATTCGTCGGTACTCCACTACGGCGCTCTTAATATGAGACCTAATAACCAAATTATTATTTTTATAATTTTTTACATCTCTATTTTGGTTTGCATAACAAAACCGAGGGAGAGCAGGCAAAAGGTTTATCAACACCTGACGAAATTCAGCTAGATTTCAAACAAGAAATTAAAAAAACATAAGCTACAGTGAGCAATTATTCTATATTCTCTTGAAGAAACGGCATCGCAATATAATGTGGTAGTTTATTTAGACTCTCCTTTAAAATTTACTCCCTGTAACAAATTTATGAGCGCCCATGAGCAGCGGTGTACACATGTAAGCCGGCACATTTAAAGTAAGCTCCACGGTGGCTCAGTTGTTAGCTCGGCTGCTGACCCGAAAGACGCGGGTTCGATCCCGGCCGCGGCGGTATAATTTCAATGGAGGCGAAATTCTAGAGGCCCGTGTGCTGTGCGATGTCACTGCACGTTAAAGAACTCCAGGTGGTCCAAATTTCCGGAGCCATTCACTACGGCGTTCCTCATAGCCTGGGTCGCTTTCGGACGTCAAACCCCCATAAAACAAACCAACCCAAACCAAAAAATTATTTCGCGCTTTTTTCGAGCTGCATTTGATTCCTCTGTTGATCAGGGGCTTGACATATAGGTTGCGGGAGTCAGGTATTACCATCCAACTGTCATGCAGACAAAAAGTTTTCCAAATACATTGTCGCGCCCATGTTCAGAGCGTCTCGAAAGCTTGCAATCACCAGCGTTGCACTTTGTCTCAAATAAGGATGGCGAACTTCGCCACTACACAGCGATATTGCCTTAAAACAGCATAGAGATGACTGCCTCGCATACACTTGTTCTATTGTTGTCATCAAGGGAAACATTAGCACTATAAAAAAATCCACGGAAAACAAACAGTGTGTACCTTGTACAATAAGAAAAATTATCTATATTACCATTGATACAGTTGCAGCGACACTGTATTGTAGATTATTATCGTTGGAGTAGTTTATGAGCTCCTACTATCATGCAAGAAAGTATATATAGGTCAAACCAGCCGTTGCATTAATATTCCTCTGCATGAACACTTGAACTCACTCACGGATTCAAGCTATTCCATTTTTTAAAGATCACTGGCATGGTTTCAGGAAAGACGGAAAGAAAAAAAAGTGTGCCGCCCTTTTGTTGCCAACACAAAGACTTTGTTTCACCACCGGGATAAAACAACTAGAGAACTAATGGAAGCATATTACATACGAAATAGACAACCACAATGTGTAATCCAGCCTTCTTTCATGATTATGAGTTGAGGTAACAAAGAGGGGGGGGGGGGGGGGGGGGGAGTCTTGTTTGCGGTGCAGATGGGATCTTAAAGATATACCCCTTAAAAGCGTTTTGTGCAAGAGCTCTAGGCTCTTTAGTGTCACATTACTCTGACCTATAAAATGCGTGTTGATTTCAATTAAAAAAAATAGTTGCAAGTCAGCGGTCATCTGTATTGTCTTCTACCTTTGCCTTTCGCCTGTTTTGGCCTCTAGTACCCATAATAAACTGCATTGTGGTCAGGAAAGAAGCATAAGGACTTGAAAATGACAGGTCACTTAAGTTGAAGAAAGAGAGCTATGCATAGGTTTAGTACATTTTCTCTCAAGCAGGGCAAGCGATACAAAAAAAAAAGAACACGCTGACAAATGCGGCAAACCTGAGTTCATTAGACGCGATTATTTCTCATTTTCGGACGACTCGATTCGTTTCCAGGTGATATAAAATCACATATGGCGCCTAGCGGTCATAAAACGAGAAGGAACGTTACCGCTGATAGGTTAGTCACAACTAAAAAACGGCACAACTTTGGTGGACTCTGGACGGTTCTAGGCTATTATTTCTTTGTATCGTACTCCGCGTATACGGAAGGCATGATTACGCAGTCGGGAAAGGTTGCATTCGTAAAAGATATCCAGGGTCTCTTGCTATGCTGGGTCTGTTTTCCTGTAACGCTCAGTGCAGGACGTGTTCATTCAGAGGAGCATATACACTTACCCAACAATTGTGGACAAAGGCATTTTTGAGCGGGGAAAGCGTTTATGAACGCAGTTTTTTCATATCATGTAAGATTTCACTATAGTAATCAAAATACCCGCAGATCACCAGACGGCGATTTTGTCTTCTTTCTATTGACGTTTTTACATTCGTCAAAAGCGTTCTTCATTGTTTTTTCTATGGCATTCTTAACTCTTTGATGCGATCGATGGAAACACTTTAAAAGAAAAATTTTGCTACATATTCGAAGAGTAGATCTTTATCTTCAGTATTTCCATAATAGCGTCATACAATTTTTCAATTTTCAAAACTTTTGCCCGAGAATGTTCAACATGAGGAATCCACAAAGGCTGCCATTTTCTCTTTATGTGTAATCTTCACTTTTTATCTGTACGGGTGGACTACCGTGTATGATAGGCCGCCGTGGAACGGGTGTGACTGAGCCGCTCTTTGCACTCGCTGCGTCGTCGTCAACCTGCATCGTTTCTTCTGCGATTGGTGCGGCTGGGGTCCTTGCAGCGGCCCTGGGGCAGCGCGTGAGCCGGGTGCTCATGAGCAGGACTGCGTGGCCATGGCGGCGACCCCTGGCGCTCTACCGTGACGCCGGCTCGGGGTGGGTGAGTGAGCCCGACCCGCGCCACAGACGCGGCCGTTTCGAATGCGCCAAGCCGCGGACTTTTTGTAATAAGCGGCAGCACCGGGAGAAGCACCTTTCTCTGGTAGAGTGATAGACGCATGAAAGAGAACGCCAGTACCGCGAACAAGCCGGCGCAGCATTCGCAGTCGGCAGGTTTCCCGGAAATTGAGTGTGGTCGAACTGTCCGGCTAAAAACAAGAGCGGTGGGAGCAGAAAACCAGAAGCCTGTGGCCGTCTAGTTAGCAGCGCTCCCGCCAGGGGGAGGGAGGTGTCACGTGATGGGGTGTGGTCGCCCAGAGGGCGCGCACAGAGTCGCCGCTGCTTCCAGGCTGCATAGCCTCGCACCCAGGCCTCCGCTTCTCCCGCGAGGAGGAACCGAACGGGGCTGTTCATTTACTTATTAATATTTTTCCCTTCCGGAGAGAGCAAGCGATCAGGCGCTTAGGAGCGCGCCGGCCCGACGCCGCGTCGGCGCCCGCTTCACGCCTCGCGCTGCATTCGATTTCGCGCAGGTTCCCTCCACCCGAGCCGCACGCGAGGTCGCCCCATCGGCCGCTTATTCCGCCGATTGAATTAAGCAGCCGCTCATGCGCCCTCCCCGCCCGCTCCTTATCGAGGCCCGGGCGAACGCTTTTTGCTTAACAAATCCTCCGGCTGCCCCATCTAGGCCAGCACGAGCGACGGCCGTCCGCTGTTGATCGGCGCTGCACGGACGGTGCGAGGCGGTCACGCATCTCTGCTCCGCCGGCGCATCTGCGCAGGAAACTCTGAAAGGCCCCAAGAGGGAAGACGGTGCAGCCATCACCCAGTCGCGATAATTCGTCCGCGCCTAATGCGGTCCGACACTAATAAGCGCTCATGACTGAAAAGAAATTACGGTTTTTGAGAGACTATTCTGGCTGAAATCTAGCATACATAACTCCCAATAGATATACTTGCGCATTGGTCAGAGAGATTCTGCATACATGGAGCGCAAGTTCTTGACACGAGACTATTCCTTCCTTCTCACTTGGTCTCAAAAGCAGCTGAGAGGACGCAGAGAACAGGAGAAAAAAAAATTACAACCAAACCTGACACCAAACGCAAGGCGCAAATTCTCCCTTTTTTGCACAACTGATATTTTCCGTTGGATAGAAGAAGCCTATTTCAGCCAGCATCGGGAGCATCGCGTTGAATGAGCATCGCATGGTTAAACATTTATGCAGTCCCTGACTCCACACGTACATCACATTGCATAGAAGAGCGTATGAATGTTGTCATTAGAAAAGATGCATTTACGCGTACCGATGCTACCTACATTCACAGGTAATCCGATTCCTTTAAAAAAATTATTTCGTTGCAGTAATAAAATATAACGCTCTACTGGCGAGACACTGTTGGTTAGTCACAAAAACCGACAAAACTGCTTGATTGCACTTCCCTTTCGCTGGGCTGATACAAACGGTGCAGAGGGATGGCGTGATTGAGCAATTGCGTGCTGTGCATCAGATCAAGCGTGCGTGCGCCCTCCAACTTTAAAGCGGCGCGCAGCGCCACGGTCACGACTTGACGTCTGCAAATAAATTGGGTACGCGTCGCAGGACCGCTGGCAAACTGGTGCTCCTGAGGTCTGTCTGATGTAGCCGCTACACGCGATACACGCCGCCTCCTGTTTTCCAGCCCGTCGCTCTCTTGGTTGATGTATTTCGTTGCCAAGAATTGACGGCGCGCCGCGCGCTTAACCGATTGGCAGCGGGCCCGGTGAGCGGCTCTTGCCCAGTTTCCAGTGCTTGCCCCCTCCCCTTCCCGTAACGAGAAACGCTGTCCCAGCTCCATGCCTGTAGAGCGTGCTCTGCCTGCATGACTGATAATGTATGTGAGAAAAGCGCCTTCAGTGAGGCGCTCAGGCACTTCGTGAAAGCGACTTGGCGGTTGCGCTACAATTTGCAGGCTCTTCATGGCGCACACGTTTCACATTCAGTATTTTAATCAACGTAACACGAAAACATTTTTGTTGCTGTTTTCCCTTTTCTTTTTATTACTCTTGGTAACTCCCGACTGAAATCTTGCGCATGTGAAACAACGCATGCAGCAATAGCGTCAACAAGAACAGAAATACAGTCGTTCGCTTCTTAGGCAGGATAATTTCTTGCAATAGTGCCGTACTGTTCTTTGTTTATTTGCTTAATGAAGCTATCGTAGAACGCCATCAGCACGTAAATGAAACGCTTGCGTGAGGAGCTGGTGGCGAAATGATGAGTAAAATAGTCTGCACGGCTATCGCTGTCGTTGAACAACAGGCGCTCCGTATTCTCTTCGACGTCATAAAGATTAAATTTTTGAGCAGCAACATGTACTCCTCCCTATTAACGGCTTCGGACTCACAGTGATTTTCAGCTTTCAGTGTTGTGACAACAAAAAAAAATGAGGCCATCAAAGAGAGCATATCTGCCTTAGTTCCCAGTCCTTGGCTATATTTTCCAGCGTGGAATCTTGTTAGGGGAGCGAAATATTCATGGGCTTCGAGTTCAAAATCATTGAGTTGAAGGATTATGTTGCAGACTAACGAAAGTCTTCTGAGTGAGAGACAAAGTATAAACAAATAGGCCTTTGTAGCTCAGTTAAAGAGCCTCGGTATGTATTCATAGAATGAGAGCAGATTAAAGGGAAAGAAAATTTTGTTACTATCCTACAAACATCCGTATTCATTAGATTGATTGAAACTTTTTTCACCAGCGTATTGTTTACTTTTTTTTTACTTGTCGTTTTCCTCTCTCTGTCCGCCGGCCCTTTACGGCGTGGAATAATGGAGTAGGGCAGGTGATGTGCGATGAGTTGGCTTGGGGACTTCATAACTACATCTATAACTCATATGAAATTTATAGGTAAGAAAACCTAGATGTCTACTTATACCGTATTAATACTATGACGTCGGCGCATGTATTCCAATTGAAAAATTTATGTGTTTATTTCACTCCTGAGTTGATCTTGCACCGTCACATTGGTTATGTTGCTAGTAAAGCGCGTAAAACATACGAATTTATTCGCCGAAATGCTACCACTGTTCGTTTTCCAAATCGAGACATTGTATACAAGACATGTGTAAGATATCTCCTTGAATACGGTTTGGGACCCGACTGCAGCGCGTGGTAAAGACAAGCTTGAGAAGGAGCAGAACCTTGCCACTTGTTTCGTATTTGCAGCACATGGGGTGCAGCAAAGTGCGTCATGTACGGAAGAAGCGCTGAA
The DNA here is from genome assembly GCF_052857255.1 of Amblyomma americanum. NCBI lineage: Eukaryota > Metazoa > Arthropoda > Arachnida > Ixodida > Ixodidae > Amblyomma > Amblyomma americanum. Next base: position 153,540,888 of record NC_135497.1, on the reverse strand, counting down.
TATAGAATTGCTCAATACGTCCTCAAAAAAATTGCGTCTGAGGGTTTTTCATGCCATTTATAATTCAGCTGGTAATCTTGAAAGGAAAAAATATGTGCAACAGCCTTCTTACAAATATAGCCCACAATTTTAAGGTTCGTCAAATCGCTACAAAACCTTAACTGTTCAGCATGTGTTTCTTTCCAAAGACCACTAGGGAATGCAATATATTACCGAGTTATGTTTCGTGTTTCACACAAGGGTTTTTTTTCTTTCTTGTGAAAGTGTACGTCTAAATAATATATTAAGTTTCGTTCATTGCTAGTGTTATATGCCTTATACTCTGCCAGAAGCAGGGGTGTCATAACTCATATATTCTTTATTGTGCATGATTTCCCCCTCCCCCCCCCCCCCCCCCTTTCTTACCACTGTGATGCCTTCGGCCCTGTGAACTACCGGATAAATAAATAAATATCTGCTATAATTAAAAAAGCACTTGAGGTTATTTTTTCATTTCCGCAAACAGTGTCTCCTACCTCTTATTGCCTTCAACACACAAAACGTTTTTGTCCTAACTAGTTGCTACTTGTTTCAGAACTTGGGTGCACTTTAAATCTTGCACCACTAGCTCCTTGAGCTACAAGATTAACTTTGGGAAAGAAAAAAAATATACTTCATGCCTACAACGCACACAACGTGCGCACTAACACTTAAAACTTTTTTTTTCTAAGACATACTATCATACCAGCCAAATCCATACTATTATAAGCGAATTCGGTGTTATACCTTTGACCTAGAGGCCCAAGATTGCAAATTATAATAAAGAACAAAATAATGCCCCTTTTCTACTGATGAAATTCAGCGTGGGCAGGTTTTTGTAAAAAAAACTTCGTTAAGGATGAGGCGGGAAGAACAACTGTAACAAAATTTATAAATAAAATATAAGACCAGCAACGAGTGGTCATAAATTTTAAGCAACTGAAATGCGCAGAGCCACGGGTTTATTGTAGACTGTTTTCTGGCAGAGTAAACAGCACTACTGTCAGCGCGCCTGGTTATAAATCATGAGATCCTGTCACACGCGCACCACTGGATGCGATGTTTTGTATCACTGAGTGTAAAGGAGTGGCGGTTAGAGGTGCTTTGCGTATCACGCCTAATATAGAACATTTCAATACTTTTGTTTCTTCATATAATTTATAAGAGGCCTCCATTATACAAAGAAAATTGTGAAGTTTTCACTTGTATAATAATCTTAAGAATGCCTTAGTCCATTGCAGTGCTAATGATCGCTGCATTTATAAAGATTTCAAAAAACTCAAATAGGTCACTTCATCAATATATGTGAATTCCTCTTCTCAAAATGTCCAACCGCAAATGCAAGATCACCAGTTGATTTCTAGGCTCAATAGTATACGCCTATGTTGTATAAAAATAAAATTTGCAAAACAACTGGTGCCTAGTAGCGTCTGTGCTTCCTTCCCAAACACATCGGTTTGGCATTTTGATTCAGATTGCTGCCTTCACTTCCTAAGCTGAGGTTAAGAATACTTGTAGCTAATGTTGTCATCTTTTGTGCGTGTGCATGCGTCTTTCTATGCGTGTGTGGATAATAAAAAAAAAGCGGGGGGGGGGGGGGCACGTGTGGGCGCTACGCAACGCAAGCAACTATTTAAGCTAACTTAGCGGTAGTGGCTGATAACACTTGTGTTTCCACAACACTTTACAGGTACAATCGCAGCTTGGCTATCCTACCCAATTTATCTGCTATATTTGGCGCAACAAATATGCAACAGAGAAGTGTGTCCTCTGCATATTTCAAAAATTTTACTCATGCGAAACTCAACTAATGTTTTACACATGCATTACACCGTATCCTTGACAAATCATCACTAGCTGACATTATATTACTATATTTTAGTAAAGCTTTCGATAAGGTATGTTACAGACTCCTCTTATTGGAACTAAATAACCTTAATATTTATCCTAATCTACTGAAATGGATTGAGTGTTTTCTCCATAATCTCTCACAGTTTGTTACTGCTAAAGGTTTTAATTCCAGTTTTACTGAAGTGCATTCAGGTTTTCCTCAAGGCTCAGTCCTTGGGCCTCTTTTGTTCTTAATCTACATCAGTGATCTTCCGTCTCTTGTTAACTCTCATATCCTTCTTTTTGCGGATGATTGTGTTATTTTTAGAGAAATAACCAATACTAATGACAGCTGTCTACTTCAGTTTGACCTTAACACTGTAGCTAACTGGTGCAAGAAATGTTCAATGCAACTAAATATTACCAAATGCAAAGTCATGCGTGTTTCAAGAAAATCTACCGCCCCTCTTCGTATTACACTGATAACATTTCTTTAGAGTCTGTAACATCAGTGATAACCTAAGCTGATCTCTTCACATCGAACACGTAATCAACACTGCTAATCGCATACTAGGTTACTTACGTCGCAAATTTTTCAACCTTCCTTCTTCTTTGAAACTTTCGCTATATAAAACACTAATTCGCTACAAACTGGAGTATGCAACTTCAGTCCGGTATCCTACTTAGGACATTCATATTAATGCTCTTTAGATGGTTCAAAATAACTCTGTGCGTTCCATTATCACTAATTACAATCGCACTGCAAGCATAACTACAATGAAATCTAGTCTTTTTCTTCCTTTGCTGTCACTTCGTCGCAAAGTGTCTCGTATCGCTTTGTTTCACAAATTGTACCATCTCCCCATACTATGCGGTCGCCTTATTCCACAGTCATTTTATGTCTCCCATCGTACTGATCATTCTCATAAAGTCGGTTTTGATTCTTGCAATACCAAATATTTTTCTCATTCATTTTTGCCGCGTAACTCACGTGACTGGAATCACCTTCCCGCCAATATTGCCGACCTTAATAATTACGAGATGTTCCGCAAAGCCATAGCTAGCATTGTATACTCAGGTGTTATTTAAATTTGTCTCTCTGCTGTATTTTTCTAATTTTATTCTTGTTTTTCTGCTCCCCATCTGTAATGCCTCTGGCCCTGAGGGGTACAATAAATAAATAACTCTAAGACAAAGAGAAAAAGACTTTTATCAATTAGTAACGCAGAGGGCCTTCAAAAACTCGCTCTTTGCATACGGGCGCTGTCTAATACATTTTCACGTGCCGTTCCGAGTTCTAATTATCCGCGGCGGCCCGAATAACCCCCCGCCCACCCCGCCTTCACAGCACTCAACACAAAAAGTACCTTCAATTGCTGAAAGCAGGGTCCATATAAAACTTTACGCTGACGTCAAAGCGACGAAGGACGTAGTTGTTTGCACAAAATGCACTGCGTTTTTTTTATTCTCAGCCAGTCGTGTGCAAAAGAAAAAAAAAGAGAATGGAAGGCGAGGGTACTGAGAAGTTTGTATTAGCAGCGAGTATAATATGCCGCTTGCACAGGGGGGGGGGGGGCAGTCTCGCGCCTCACTCGAAACTGGGTCAGAAAAGCAACTCTGTGAGGTGCGAGAATTTTGGGCCGGGGCCCCAAATTTGCGCCCGCTCGAGAAAAGGAGGCGAAAGGGCCATTTTTCCGGGGGCATGACCTTTCCGGCGGCGTTTCCCTTTCGCCGAGGCGGTGCGCGCGCGCCCCTCCTCCTCGCCTCTCGCAATCAGTCGAGCGTAGAGATGGCCGGGCGGACGATCATCGGGCTCAAAGACGTTCCGGGCTGCGATTTTACTCCGCTCTCCCCCACCGCGCTGGCGGGAGCTGGAGGAGCGCCTGTACGCGTCCTGGGTCACTGACGTCATCGAGCATCGATCGGTGACGTCACTCCCGTGGTCAGCGACGTCAGCAGCGATCTGTTTCATTCTCGGGCCCGCGCTCTCGGGTCGTTCGAGGGCCCGCTGCCGCGACCTGATGAAAAGCCGGCCGGCTTTTTTTCTCCCGTGGCCCGAAGCCGTTGTGTGCGCCATTGGCGACCCAGTTGAGCCCGCACACGCGCCCGCCGGGCGCCTCAGCGTGGCCGCCGGCGAATTCTGCAGCGCCCAACCTGCCTTCCAAGCAGCTCTCGCCGCATTCGGCCGCGCCGTGTCAGCACTCAGCCGAATTGTTCCCTCGCTTTCGGCAGAGCCAGATCGAACTTGCAATCTTTCCGCCGACAACAAGAGCGCGTCTATATTTAGAAAAAGGTTCCTCCCGCAGTCCCAACAACTGTTTAAGTCCTCCTTTACTTTCTGCGCCATCTCGAGCGGTCGCAAAAGAGAAAACCCGCAGGCGATTTTCTCCATTACATTGGCGGCAGGCAAACATGCAGATACAGCACACGATATTGACGTCAAAGGGATGCCGAGCTTTTCTGATCGGTTCGTTTCCATAAAACGTTTCGCAGTCTTTGATCTTATTTTTTTAATGCTTAGGGTGCACAACGTTGCAGCGTCCCGAAATTAGCGGACGCGTGCCGCTAATGCGATGCGTTCCAATTTCGGTGCCCGTTCACTCAGAGTTTCCATGCGGAAACGCGTGTTCTTCAGCTCGGAGAACGCAACAAGACACGTTCCGGTTTGCTCGAGCTTTTGGAAGACTTGGCTGATGCATCGTGGCAACAGCTTGAATTCACAGCGGCTGGACTCGAAACGTCTTTGTCACCAAACAACAACGTGAAGACAAGACGGTGCTGGACTTTAATCTCTGCAGCAAACAATTTGCGTAGGCCGGAAAATGACCTCCCCCTCACGCCGCGCCAAGGCAGGGAAAAGACGCCAAAAAGGAGATGGAGGAAAGCTGTCCGGGATGACACAGGCACGCGGCGTGTTTCCTCCTTCCGCTTTCTCTATTTCTCGACAGGCCGTAGAACGGCGCGCCCAACCAGCGATGACGGACGACCGACTTGGATGCGAATGAACTTGCAGGGAGACGAGTGGGGATGCGGCGCCACAGCAGCCGCCCTATTGCTCGTGTAGGTGGCACCGAAGGGAGGAAATTGCAGCGCACAAACAGCAGTGAAGAAAAAGCGTATACCCTGTCGGGACCATTTATAACGAACATGGCGGTCGTGCCGATTGCGTTCTTTGTATCCGAGGTTCGTAGTAAGTGGAATTTTCATTTTGCAGCCAATAATGTGGAGCCCGTCGAAGCTTACGTTTGTCCCTTAGAAAAGTTCGTTATGCGCGTGGGCTTCTTCGAACGAGACCATATCACGGCGCTTTCCAAGCTCTGAAGAACGGTAATAGGCATGCTTCTCGACGAGGGGGAAACAACAAGTTGCTTTAAGAACGGGATGTAACTAATTGTGTTTAAGGCGTTCACAGAAACTAGCGGCAGGTCGGCCTCCTCGTCGTCACAGTCTTGGCATTCAGAGTAGTTCGCGTACAGTACCTTCCTTAGTGCACCACTTTGCAATGCTGCCGTCATGATTCGCACCTCACGAGGTCATCCCATGCGAAATCATGTCCGGCCATCTGTGTATCAACAACCCGTTGCTACAAATCCACATGCTTTTAATCACGAAGATATTCAGCAGCATCTTCAGTCGTTTCTTGGGCAATAAAGCATGCTTTACAGAATAAATTTTCGATTCCCTCCAACGACAGCTTCATCCACACGGTATCAATCATTTCCGGAGAGGCGAATATATCCAAACCGTAACACAGCAACATAGTGTTTCAATTACTGTCAGCATGCGCTGTATGTAGCGCCGATGCTAGGACATCTGGCGCATAAATAACGTCCATGTCCGGCGGCTGAATCTCGCACTTTTTATTTGGTGGCGAGAAGGGCATTGTGGCCACTTTCAAAGATGGCAACACGTGGTGCGTTGCAGAGTTGTCAAGCACGAGCAAGAACTCCTACTTTTTCGCTATGCCTTGGTTGAATTCAACACGCCACGCGACGCGAAAATAGTTAATCGCCCTTTTCAGACTTATGCCTCGTTGCATGCTTCTCGAATAAAATGGGAAAAAATGGGCGCATTATACAGGCCTTTGTGTTCGGCCTATAGCGTACGAAAGTGTACTTCCCAAAGTATCATCGTTTGCTTGACTTGCTGACGACAAAGGACAGCCGCCGGTAGCAGCCGTTCATCCTCGTGCACAGAAGCACGTTAGCGCGAAAGTTTGCGGTGCCTTCCGCTAGCGCAGGTGTCGCCTTCCAAGGCATTCGTTTTTGACGGAACCATTTGGTAAAACTGTGCTGTTTTTCCGGTAGTGTCTTGCCTTTCCTATCACATTTTTAGGTTCCAACATTCCTTCCGAAAGCGGGTGTCACAGGTGCTCGAAGACACTCTTCAAGCTCTGTGCTTTCTGGACGCGCGGGTTTCATTCGTTCTAACCGAGTTACGCCGCCACGGCTGTTCGTTGCGTCAGAGACGCAGTCCCATTGCCCTGATAGATATTTTGACGGTAGTACGGCCCTCGTTCGTAATAAATGGGAGTTCGTTATAACTGCAGCCGTTATAAGTGGGCCCTAATGTACTGGTTGGTGACCTGGGTGCAAAGAGTGAATACTGCCAACTTATGGAGGCCCAGGAACTCACAGGAGCCAAAGTAAGCATATTGATAATGCAAATAGTTTTGTATGCGCGCCAGGAAGCAACCAGTGTGACTTCTATGTGAGTGGTATTCCGACTGCAGAAAACATCGCCAGTGTTCTTCCCGCATGGCTGAAAACTCTGAATTCCTGCTCAATAACAACGGGCACCATCTCAGAGAGGTTCATGGTAGACAGTCCTCGACTAACTGATGAACAGCGAGCGAAAAGAACTGCCACAGGCCAACATGACACAGTTCAAATTCGATACAGGTCACGATAAGCTAGTAATGGTTATTGCTTTTTCAAACACGTGCACAATAATTGAAGAACCCCAGGTGGTAGAAATTTCCTGAGCCCTTCACTACGAAGTCTCTCATAGCCTGAGTCGTTTTGGGACGTTAAACACCCATAAAACCAAGGAGATGACGCAAGGTAGCAGATGCAACTTGATATGTTTTTTGTTCTCACTAAAACTGATGCCCTCTTTACCAGTACACTGCGGTTTGAGATGCCTGCAGCCTCCACTGCAATTGACAACGTTCAGCACCTGCTTCTGCACGCTCCCTTGTACTTTTTAGCCTTCAAGGTCGAAACTATTTTACGCAAGAAGAGTGTGTTGCAGTTTGTTTGGTTTGGACACTGACATCGCTGAGTACACGGGCCTCTAGCCTTTCGCCTGCATTCAAACTCAGCCACCGCGGCAGGGATCGAACCCGCGACTTTCAGGCCAGCAGCCGAGCGCCATTTATGACCACTGAGCCACCGCGGCGGCCCTTCATCTCCATTGGGGAGGGGGGGGGGGGGTGAGTGAGTGAGGCTGGTCCAGCTTGTCTTTTTACATACGGCTTGTGCTAAGAGCTACTTTCGCGTAATAAGAAGTTGTGCCGGGGCTCTCGCTCACAAATCACAATAACTCGCGAGAACCGTTGTTTGATTAGCGGAATTGGGCACGAGTCTCAGCGTTCCCATTGCCTATATTACCTTCATCCTATGCGACGACTGACTGTCCTATTCTAGCAAAGAACTTGTAGTGAATGCCAACACCTAGGAAATTAGAAAAGCCTTCTCGCGTGCTGCTGCTCGCACAGACAGCATTAGTACGAACGTTGCATTACAGGAAGTTACAGGGCAACCCAAGATACACATTAAAAGTAGACTTCAATCGTTCTGAAAGGTAGAGATAGGAGCACAATGTGATTTTCACAGAAATGAGTAGAAAGACGCTGAATTTCTCTCTATATAACGAAAATTTTTGTTAGCTTCTATACTTTCGAAACGATTTAATTTTTACTTTACCTGTCACTTTTCGATCACCTTGCACTTTTAGGCTGCTCGGTAGTACTGTGGAAGGCAACTGGTGCCTATGAAATAAAGTTAGCGTTTCTAGCGCATCAACACAAGCGCTGCTGGCAATGCGCACAACGCCAAGTACGACAAAAGACAGAAAGGTGTTGTAGTAAGTGGAGCCCAGTGTCCGATTTGGCAGTTCTCTTAGTGTCAGTATTAGGCTGTCACTTATTTTTGGTACCAAATAAAAAAAAATCTAGATTTCATGCTTACGCGTCACACCAGTATTGGCCAGGAATTTTTCTTTTTTCGTCCATGGCTCACAATCCCAATTTTGTTTCTCATTTCCTGTGTCTACTTGAGCCAATTGAAATGCCGAATGGCGTAACCTAAAAAGAGTCTAACACCTTTAAACATTTAAATCTCTTTTTTCGGCCTTGCAGCTCTTAAAACAGAATTAATTTCGAAAGTCAAGTAAACGAGGCTTGGCAAAAACCTCAAGAGTCGGCGATCTCGAATACGTCTTCTTTTAAAGGTAACGAGTCGCATTCGTGATAAGAACTTGCCTAAAGAAACAAGTCCGCGAGCTGAAATTCTTTCCAGCTGCAAAGGCGTCCCACACGGGCGCGACACTTTGACGTGGCGCTTTAATATAGCTCACTCAAGCTCGGGCGACCTTTCTGAAGTTAGCAGCTCAAGCAAAGAAGCCAAAGGAAAGAAGGAAAGAGATTGGGGAAGGGGGGGGGGGGGGAATCAAGTTCGTGGGTGTCCTCGTGATTAGCCCGCCAAGAAGAAACCGGGGCCCATGCACACGTCAACGGCTGCTGAGCTTGCTTATCGGGAGAAATGCGACCTCAGAAGGCACGGCGTTCGCAAATCGGGATACATAGGTGATTGCGGCGATGCACGTGAGCGCTGGCTGCGTAAATTAACCGCGTACGTTCCCAGTACTCGCTGTACCAGACGAGGGATCGGTGTGCCGCAGGGCTTAATTTGTGGATTACCGCTGGGACAAGAAAAAGAGGGAAGCAGGAGGAAAGGAAAGAAACCGGGCGGCGCGCCAGTGGCGGCAATCGGTCCGCTCCTTCTCGATAACGTGCCATTCGTTCAGGCGCACCACGAAGGAAAACGTTTACAGAGAGCAAAGAAGAAGGGGGTGAGTGGGAGAAAAGGGGAACATTTCTTGCCATGTTAACCTCGTATCGACCAGGCTATACAAGCAACGCCACGGGTCGATAACCTTCGTTGTTAAAACAAACCGGAGTATATACCGATCTAGCTGAACTATTCGGGGCGGGGAAAAAAAAGACAACAAAATCAAACAAAAGAAAGCGCAGATTGAGATTTTGAGAGCGCAGCGCTCATGGGGGTTTCGGCTTCAGGCGCACCGAGACCCGGACAAATCAATGGTGCTTGATTGCTAACCGGATTTCTCGAATTTAATTCCCAGTCTCAAGACAACCGAGGCACAGAAGTGACAATCGCATTCGCAAATGAAAGCGAGCTAATTTTTTTTTATATATAATGAAGGACCTTGACCGGCTTTCCTCGGAAAGGAATTAGGTAGGAAAGCAGTACTAATCATCTTATCGGCAAGTATCCTTCGCCAGCGCAATGGTGAACACGCTTAATGAAAAAGCATCGGGCGTGAACTGCACCCTTCAGGGCGTATAATTCACCGGCAGCTTGCATTCATCGAATATATTTGACTGCAGACTGCATACTAGATGTCCAGAGGCATATGCTTATGTTCCTTATTAGGAGGAGGTTTGCATTTTCCGGGTAAGGAAAAAAAAGACCATGACAGCTTTCTTCGTTGTTTCAATAGAACAATTTCATTTTTTTTTCTTTTTCAGACATAGGACTGCGCAGGCTGGATGTCTACACTGAGGCTAATGGTGCTGCATATGTTTCGAGAAGCACTAATTTTCCGGGTCGCGTGCGAGCTACATTTGCACGCATGTTAAAGTTCCAGGCTTGGCGGAATGAATACAGCGCTATTAAATGTCGTGCCGGGTGTTCATCGCATTCTTTAAGGCTAAAAAAAAAACTGCGTCTGTGTTCGGCAGGTGCAAGATTCATCCACGTGTCACACACCATCGCACTTCACTTCCTCTTCAGACAGTGTTAATAGCAGCTGTGCGTCCAGCCTCCCACCGAGGCGCTCAAGAGTGGCGCAAAGGAATCCATGTCGCGGCGCCGAATCTACGCTACCTGCACAGGAAGGAAGCAATTCGTTCAGATGACACCGGAAGCTATTTTGCGATGACATGCGTAAGCTCTCTGCGAGTTGCTGCCGCAAAAAAAAAAAAAACTCCTGAAGCATCGTTTATGATCAACGTTATAAAATGCGCTCTGAATGAGTAACCCTCTTTTCGTGACTTCACGAATCTGTGCTCGAACCACTGGCCTTGCCCCGTGCACAGCAGGACATTAATCGAGGTCGCGACAAATATTCGCTTTCGTTCGTTTTTCCGAAGAACAACTTGAACGACGCTGGCGCTACTCGTCGAACCACTCAACGCGCGGCGAAGCCCACCCCCTGCCAAGACGCCGTACGGTGAAGGGCACCTTATGCGTATCATCGGAAAAAGACACTCTGGATTGTTTTCAAGGTTTCTGATATATCGCGATTGTTTCCCAACCCAGGAGGCATCTTCAGAGAGTGCAGATGATATCTAGCTGGTGCGTAATGCAAATATTTTTTAGCGAACTTCCCGCAAGCCCAATCATCATGATACGAGCGTCTAACGGTTTATTTCTGCCTTCGAGAAGCAAAGATATGCTATAAGGCACGCGCTGGTGGAAGACAGAGACGAAGTGCTGCTGGCAACAGAACAACGTGGAGGAATACGGCCAAGAAAAGCAAGCAAAGGAAGCATTTGTGACAAAATATGTCGATAGCAATGTATGTATTTATGATATGTTGCACAAAATTTATGCGTATATTTCACGGACACGCCAGCTACGGCGTTCAAGTGCTACAGACGGAAGGCTGGCGGAACACGTGTTATTCCCCAACGAAGATGTCAATACCTTTATCTTCCTTCTTTTTCAGTTGCGACCTCCTGTCTTTGCAGGAGGAAATCATGCGATTCTGCTGCGCTGAAAAAAGGCCCCATCTAATTTGCGTATCTGCATCGTTAACTTTGTGCATGCATAATAGCAGTCTATTCCATAGCGTGAGACAGCATATCTATATATGAGCTGTTTCACTTTACTGCCTTTTGCGGGCACTAAGACGCATGCAACCAGACCTGTTCTTTTTTTTACTTTTTTCTGGTTTTCAGCATGTCGTTGAAACAGAACCTCAAGTACGAAACCCGCAAGGGGCGCCACGGTTAGCGCATCCTTCCTTTCTTTTTTATCCATTGGTCCACCAAACGCTACGCACCGCTGTGCTCAATCTCTCGCGGAGCTTGGAGCGGTGACGGCACACGCTGTTCCATGAACCAGCGGCAGCAGGAGGCGAGCACTGGACTACACCATCAAGTAACCTTTAAAAGGGAGCTCTGGCGCAACGGGCATCACCAGCAGGCGGCACTCGAAGACTATGGTGGGAGAGGGGCCGCGACACGCCAGCGAGCCGGCAGCCCATGGGAACCTGACGCCAGGGGACACGTGGAAGTCGTACGCGCCACTCGCACTGTTGCTGATCGATGCCGACGTTGGCCTCTTGGTTCAGGTGGCTGCGCGCGCGGTGCACGGCATCTGGCAAGTTTCGATCCGCGTCGCCTTGCCCAGAGGCCGAGAGATGGCGCCAGCGACCCCTTTCGCAGCTCACGCACCTGCTGGGGCTCGGACCCTCCCCGCGGCGCCGACCGCGAGGCCGACGTGGCGTCCCCTCGGCTCTTGACGTCGCTGGGCGGAGAGGACGTTGGATCGAGTTACTGTTCGGGCGCAGCTATGTTTCCTAACATGGCTTCAATGTATCACATCGGCCGCCTTTGCGCGTTCATTTTAGTCAGGCGTGAGACGCGCCATTCAGATGTTGCACTGGAGCACGTGTTTGTGCGTCCTGAGTATGAAATAAATGACACCCCCAGCAGAGTGTACGGATGCATGAAACCAGTCTTTCAATTTCACAGTGTTACGAATGCACTCGAATATTAAAGAACGTGCTCAATGCCCCCCCTCCCCCTTCCCATCCCTCGTACCAACAACGAAACGGTCAGTTTCCAGCACGACGGCAGTTTATCTGCTACTTATAAAGGATTGCCTTACGGCGTATTTCAATAGACTATACGGTAAAATTTTTCTTGCGTCACGAAACCGAAGAACGTGCTTCAATGAGCGATTACGGATTCAAATCCTGAGTTCTGATTGGACAGCGACGGTATGGTCTCTAGACTCCCTAGACATCTTGCTCCTTCGCGGATTCAGAGAGCTTTTACAGATCGCCGATTGAAATACGCCGTTAGTTGCAGATTAATCGCTACGCAGGCAAGCTGTCACACCCCCACTGAAAATGCATATTCAATCTTCTCTCACTTCCATTTTGGCGAAAGATCAAAAGATTGAACTTACTAAAACAAATAATGATATCCAGAGTGAGATACCTCTGATGTTATGTTTTTTTTTCATTACGAAGAAAACACGTTATTATAGCTGGCTTTAAAGGGAAAGACGGGAAGTGTCGATAGGCGGCAACCCTCAGCGCCGTTTATGGAAGCAAGACTGAAGCGGTGGTGCACAGCCAGTGGGCCGCGCTTAATTGGCTCGCTTAGCACAAATAATGCGGCCCTCGAGTAAAAATAGCAGACACCGGGTAAATCGGGCTTTAGTGGCGCATTGGTCATTAGGCCATAATGCGCCGTAAAGGTGACAGCGAAAGGAGGCCGCCTTCGCAGCACAGATGGAGCTTCGGCGGTCGAACACCGGCGATGAGAAGGGCAAGCACTCCCCCCGATAGAAATAGCAGCCAATTAAAATCGCGCTTTGTAAACACGAGCAGTGGGGCGCGGCAGGAGGAGTATATGCCCGGTTTCGCGCGGTTTATTCCAACGCATGCGGGCACACAGCAAGGCTGTGCTCATGTCCCAGGCAGGGGGAAAGGGTGAATCTGCCGCCGTGTGGAGGAACGTGGAACGCTTCCTCTGCAATTGACAAATTCTGCTTGGAATGTGGCCTCGAAAGCTAATAACTTTAGCACCAACCTTTGATTATCAGATACCTGTTAATTAAATACTCGGCTCAGTTGCTCTGAACGAAGAAGTAACGGCCACCGAGAATGTTTTCCTTTGTAGTTCGGTAATTCTATCCGCCTAACAGTTTCCCCAATTGGACCAACTATGTGGCAGTTGTGTTCTCCTAACTGTTTTTATTACCTCAGGCCAAATAACGTGGTTAATTTCCTTCGACGCCTGCGCTTCTTCTCTTTTCGTTCAGCCAATAAACCGTTACGTTTGCTTTCCAATCTTGTTAACGATGTGCCAGTACACATCGATGGCTGTCATCATCCTTCAAGTGTCGTGAGTGGGAGGGTGGTTGGCAAATAATAAGAAAAATAAGCGCGTATGTGTAGAAATCTAATTTATGCAATGCTACCTTTACTGCTTTAAATAAGAAAGTTGCAGAAAAGAATGGTAACGGATCAAATTTGAGAAAGGTTTGCATCACGTAACATGAGCGCCCATAGAGTGCCACGCAGGCAATCTGTTCTCGCCGTGGAAAGCACGGTATTTCACTCATGGGTCCGACACTCTGATATCGCAACATTCTTGCTGTTCGCTCCAGCTGGACACCGATGCCCTCCTGTGCTCCCAAGTGAATCCCAAACAAGCGGAAGAGGGGGGGGGGGGGGAAGCTAGATGCAGCAGAAAGGGAGTTAGGTCAAGCCTCGGATACTGTTGCAGCAATCGACGTCTAGACGAATTGCAACAACCCACATTTACGGGGTTGCTGTCATGACACCAGAATGGCATTTATCCTAACATTGGTATTCTCGTCAACGCTCTTGCTGGAACACGACGCAAAGTCTGTAAGCGGTGCGTTACGTCTTCTGGTGCGTTCAGAAGTACGTCCCACCCTTTTGCAGCCCTGTTAGGAACTTTGCGTTTATTGCATTTATTTTTGCCAGCGGTGTTTACATTATTGATAATACTGTGAAATATTTTCTCGAACCAAAACTTTTTTCATTTTAAAGTCCCAACGTGTCGTAGCCGGCTCGGCTTCTTCTATAGCGGTGACAGGGGGCAGTTTGGGTCGCAGTATTAAGTGTACATGGTGGGGTGGCGGGGACTGAGGACGGAGCGAGGCGCTGTAAAGGGTGCGAAATGGCGACGGGTGTAGTTTTGTTGCCTCTGGCTGTGAGTAACGGTGCCGGTTTCCGTGGGCTATGCGAGGAGGGCTGCAGGTGTCTTTCGTTTTCTCCTTTTTCGTTTCCGCCAGCTGCGGAGCGAAGTCGCTGCGCCTACACAGTGGGCGTGGGTGAGGTGGCTCCGCGAGCGGTTTACATTGTTTTGAATATTCCAAGACTCGAGTAGCAGTCTTTTTCTGCAATTTTTAATTCAATTCAACGCAGTTTATTTTTCCAGAAAAGTAGCTGGAGGGTCTCGGGGGTTAAAAGCTACTGAAGCAGCTGACAAGCTGAGGAGACCATTACGTGACTGTAGTGGTTTACAGAATTATATTTACACCATATATGTCAGCAGTAATTGCAGTATTAGTAACAAGTTGATACAGGACTGAAAATTATAATAAATAAATAAATAAAATGCTACTGCTTAACAACATGGGTTAAACACAGTACATCTAAAACAGGTTTCAAGAAGAATGCACCAAAACTTACCTAATCAGCTTTCAGAAATATAGTACAAAACAGAAGACAGTAACAAGTGAAAAGAAAGCATACCCAGAGCGCCATAATTTCAAGACAACAGGCCTCAAACCTCTTTATTCAAACCTAATGTGCGCGCGAATTTGTTTAGTATAAATGGAATATTGTGTGACAAAGCTTGGTATCTATGGGTTGTTCTAAATTTGGGATTTCCGATGCATCAAGACTTCTTGTGTAGACATTGATGTTTCGTTGCTTTACAGATGCTAATGATGTTATTTAGTTAATAACTGCAGGGGAAAAAATTGAATGTTTTCAATGGGCGAAATCCACAAATACAACTTGTATGCTCAACGCGAACTATTTCAAATACCCTAAATGCATTCCTTGTATTGGCCGCTGGTTCAATCTTCCTAATATTACGAATAATTCTGTTTTGTATCGTCAGAAGCCTGCTTATATTTTCCTCAGTTATTTTAGACCAAATCAAGATACAATAGTTTAGCTGGGAAATGTATAATTCATGATATATCTGAAGTTTACCTTTCAAAGGAAGTACACGCGGCATTGCGATACAACTCAAACAAGGGGAGTGCTATCATCAGTATATATGAGAAATTCTATTTAACTGTCATAACCTCAACGTCCATTATGTATGCATTGAATAAAAGCCGGCCAAGCACGCTGCCCTCTGGTTGTGGGACTCCGTATTTTTTTACTACGACTGAATTTTGGTTCTTTAAGTGTACAAGCAGAGCTCTGTTTTTAAGGTAGGATTCGAATAAATTTAAGCAATATCCGCGTATTACATAAGATTGGAATTTGTAAAATAAAGTTTCACGATTGAGACAGTGAAACACTTCACTAAAATCAATAAAAAAAGCATTTCTGAACAGGTTATCTTCTATGCTTTGCAGTATACGTTAATTTAATGTTCACGGGACATTTCAGTTGACCTATTCTTTCTAAAGCCGAATTGCACGTCACTTATGTTTCTTAGAAAACTTCCTGTTTCTAACAGAAATTATTTTTTACAATGCTTCAGAGAAAACAGAAAGAAGATATTGGTCGATAGTTTGTTGGCAAGTTACAATTTCTGCCTTTAAAGATAATGATACTCTAGCTATTCTCATTGCGTTCAGAAAATTTTCCGACTCTGTTCCAAAGTTAAATATATTAGCAAGTGCAGGCGATATTATGCGCGAGACATATTTCACGGGCCTTATCTGAAGATCATCAGCGTCTAACGCTTTGCTGCTTGGTAAAGCCATAACTTAACTGTCAACTGCAGAATCATCGGTTGGCTCAAAGGATATGCTACCAATGATGCTGCCTCGGGGTACTGCTTTTTTAGTGGGTTCACTTCTGTGAATTGGGACGGCAACCTTAACAAAGTAATGATTTAAGAAGTAGACAACTTTTTTGCCGCCAAGTTCGCTGCCCTTTATTATTAAAATTTCAAATAAGAATTTTTCTCCACTTCCCAGAACGCTGTTAATTACTCTGCACGCAGAGTCGATGCCCTGTTGAGTGACATCAGCAAACATCTGTTTATAATATGTATACTCGGCGCGCCTAACCTCGGAATTTAGGTTATTTAGAAATTCTTTGAACTCTTTCAACGTTGTATCCAAATCGTGCATGTAAAAAAGATTGATAAAAGCGGTTTTTAGTTTATATCTCTTTAGGTGTTCTTTTGTCACACATGGTTTTTTCGCTTTCTTAGAATGTCTAATTGATTTCAATTAAACATTTTGGGGATAAGTAAGCAGAAAAATCTTGATAAATTCATTCTAAGCTTCATCCGCGTTTCCTGTTGATTTTGCTGAAGGCAAATTTTGGGACAAAATTTCTTGTTCGAACCGCTCTAACCTCTTTTCAGTGATGCACTGAATAGAGAATGATTTCTTTTGCTCTTTGTTTGCCATTGAACTATTGCAGTGTGCGAGGAAAACCGGACAATGATCTCTGATGTCGGAAGAAATTGTTCCGGCACTGTTTGTAGTTGTATCAATGTTAGTTGCCGAAAGATCAAGCGCCGAAGATGTGGAATATGTAATGCGTGTTGGTGTTACGATTACGCTTGAAAAACCGAACGAAAGCATTTGCCTATTAAACTCATGAGCAGGAATGCTATCTTCTAAAACATCCATGTTGAAATCAGCCCCACCGATCAACTTGATATTATATTTTTGACACAGTTTAAAAAGGCTTTACAAAAATTAAGCGAGCGCATATAGTTTCCGAGTGGTGGGCGGTATACAACAGAAGTTGCTTCGTTTTTATTTTGCAGTGTCAGCATTTCACAGTTATTTGTGATTATGTTGAATTCTGACATATTTTTTCTTTTGAGTTGTAACAAGAATGACAACGCCACCGCCTCGTCTATTTGAACGATTAAGACAAAAAGTTCTTCTACCCATCTATTTCCAACATTGGGCGACTGCTTTAATGCCACGTTTTAGACGCCATTGCCACATCAAACTTAAAGGGAAATTGCTGCAGAGGGAGGGCGATATCGTCCTCTTAACTATTAACCGAACGGGCACTGATGTACAAGTCTGATTCACAAAAACAGCTGAAAGTGGGGTTTGGATGGCTGGACCAGTTGGCGATAGTCAATTTTTGTTGTTTGTTTGTTCTTACCTTTGGTGCGAACAGCTAAACCTGCACACTCTTTACTTAATATTAGCAGAGGAGTAAGACCTTAACTTGGCTGGAAAAGATCTTGTCGATGTCAAGTTTTCCAGAGAACACGTAGCCGATATCGGCAGATTCAGGTGGGGAGACGAGATATTTATGGGGGAGTGTTTACTGTGATATGGTAGCCGTGGTTTGCACAAGTCAGGGCTAAATGAAGATCAGTGGAATAGGCTTTTGCCTTGCAGTGAAGTTTACCTGGCTGATAGCGATGACTATTGTGCTAGTGAACCGAAAAAGCCCAGCGCTATATTTTTTTTAATTCAGGAGGTACAACTCACAAAAACAGTGGTGGCACATGGTCGGTTGTCCTCAAGAGGAGACCCAATGGCATCATTTCTGGAAACATATGCAGCCTGGTGGCCACGCTAAGCCTAAGCATGGAATACCGAAAGAGATCGTTGCTCCCTCGAAGCATTTTATGTTCTGTCTGCTCCACGACCTACTAAACCTTGCTGTCCATCTCTATGGCTACCGCTAGTGCTTTCTTTTCCGTCTCGTTTTCCTATTCTTTATTTTGTCAAACGAATCGCGATAGCGTCCTCACGGCTATCCTGGAGTGCGTGACGGGGTAGGCGCAAAAGCGCTGGTTCTTCGAGAGCCAACAAGACGAGAATCAATGCACCGGTCGACCGCGAACTAATACCATGCCCGAAAAGCATCGTGCATCCGGTCGCGGCTCTTCGGCACACCCGCGTCGCCAGCGCTGGGCATCTTCCGTCGCGAGAGATCCACTCCGAGAGCCGGGCGCACAAAAACGGCACCCGCGCCAGTAGACGGGGCGGGTATAAACCCAGGCGCTCGTAAGCGCAGCGCGAAGAGCCGTCTCGTGTTTATACAGAAAGCACGCTCCGGGAAGTGGGAGGGCGCGCGCGTTGTACCGCTTTGTTTCGCGCAAGTAGCCAGGCGGAAGTCTTGCTCACCGGTCTGCTTGGTCGCCGAAGCGCGCCCTCGTGGCGTGGTCAGCCGTCCGTGTCGCTTCTGGTCGTTAAATTGATTCTCTTTTAAAATACATCCGGACATCGCGTTTAGCTCTCTCCTGTTGGGCGGAGCAGGGGTGGAGCACAGACCTTTGTGCTAGATATAGCCTCAGCGGCGGCGAACTTCTTTGGTAAAAATAAAAGCTAGCGAGATCAGTGTGTTCCGATGGGTGACACAATAACGGCATAAAATCGTGCTACGTGAGGAAACGAACGTTTCCTGCTCAGGTGAAACTTATCAGCACTTTAGTGCTATCTGAGAGATTCAGAAACACAGATAGGCATAATTTCCTTCAAACACATTAGCGGCAAAAACACGTCTTTTCCAAAATGCGTGATGTTTAACAATTTTCCTCATGATCAGGAAATGTTTGATGCCTTTTTCCAGAGTAATTGTACTGCTCGTGTAAAAATAACGCGCCTGAATATAGCTATAGACATCTGTCATTCTCACTGCCAATGTTAAACATGTTGACTTGCTTAGCGTGCGCATTCTCCGATATCTGTGCCGCCTCAGTGTTAACGATGCACTCAGCTGTTGGTTGTGAGTATCTTGACTTCCATGTGCTGCCTTCTAAAGCAGGTAGCTAATACGGTATAGTTAATATTACCTACAGAAGAGGTCTAAATTATGTCTCGGACCTTACCGCCTCCTACAAAAGCAGAAAAGGCTGGCTGGGTTTCGTTACGTCCGCAGACCTCCCACAGGCTACTCGTACAAATAACTCCACCATGAGAGACATGACTAAAGGGAACCACACTGCGGTGACTTTGAATCAAAACACCCTCCCCACCGCTTCCCTCCGTACCCCTCCTCTCTCCCCTCTCCCCACACCCTCCACACCGTTATGCGCTCTTCCTCGATGAACAGGCGCCAACAACGCCCCTCGTGGACATACTAGGGTATAAAATACATCCAGGTGTGTGCACAAAGCGTTTCACGCCGGCAAAAGCGAGATTATAATCGTTACAGCATATGAGAAAATCCCATGAATATCACTTCGTGGTGTTTATTGAAGGTTTCTAAGATCAAAATTGAGTGCTCAAGCTCCGCATTTCTGATTCCTAGCCTGAGTATTTCGCATAAACTCCGGCATCGCAAAATAGTAGCTCCCGCCTAGGCTGGGTCTGTGCCATTTAAGCTGGGCTTAAAGGCTTGCATCGTGTGAACATTAACATTGCTTGACCCCGACTGACTTCGAAGAACCATGCTAGACGTTTTCGAGAACGAGTTCCACTCGGGCAGTTACAGACGTTGGCATAAAAAATTGCACCTCAAAGGATTGATCACGCGTCTCGTGTGTGTCCGCTCTCTCACTTCATAGGCGCCCCTATAACCCTGTGCTGGAAACCCAGCCACGCCCAACGCCAGTGGCCGCTTCGAAAAACGTCGTCTGCGCAGAGCACCACTCCTCATCATTTTGTCGTCTCCAAGCCTTCCTAGTGTTACGAAAGATGTGCCGTACGAGACAGCCACTCTCCTGATCGCTTGCGCACTGACTCTGCCTGTACACGCCAGAGTCGTTGAGCAAGATTCCGCGCGCCGCGTCTCCCCTGCTCACGAATCGTGGCGTCGTAGAAGGTATGGAGCCTTTCCTGCTGAGGTGCACTTTTTCATAAGGATATCCGTGCTTTGACTCAATTTTTAAATGTGGGTGGGACGGCTTAGAGCATCGCTGGCGCTATTCTCTCTCATGGCTCCCGGCTTGAGAGGTTCGCAATAGCTGAGCTGCTTTGGATACTTTTCAAGCGTTTTGAGGACACTGAATTTCTGGGGTAAGCGCTACGCGGCACAAAAGGTGGAAGCGGATTTTGTTATTTGTTGTTTTTTTATACCCTCACGGTGCATCACTATGCTATAGGAGAAGAGAAGATAAAAATAGACTAATAAAGAACCGCGTAAGATATGAAAGGAAAACAGTGGTAGTATATCATTGTCTACGCCACGTGAAATACGCAGAAATGCGTGTAAAAAATAACGGTTGTGCAATACTGACAATTCGTTTTTCACATGTTTCAGATTAGTACGTCAGAAAATGCTGTCAAAGAACGCTAACAACATTTCTGGACTGTCGTTTGGTTAGCTCATAATAAAAGTTCTTAAAAGCATTTCTGCAAGGAAGGGAGTTATTCTTCACAGAGATGCAGGCAGACGGCGCCCAATCTTTGAAAGTTCTCGGAAAAAATAAATGCGAGTGTGTTGGTACAGGGGTGCTTGACTTCTGGGGAATACTGTGACGAGCGGAATGAAAATTGGTGATCGAACTCGCACACTAGTTAGAGATGAGTTATAAGAATAGAGTTTATGCCCATTGCAGGGTCAACACCGCCCGCCCCGTAATACCACCATGGGTCCTGCACGTTTTTCCAGTCGCGGTTTCTTACAGAGAAATGGTACCGGCCACGTGCGTGAAAGTAAATACGGCCCGGCGATAACAATTAAGACTTGCGCAAGTGCGTGCTTCAAACATTAGCATTTCGTCGAGAGAGTAAAGCCCCAGCAAGACTGGTTTGAGAGGAAGCTCTAGGTGCTGGGCATAGCTTTAGTTAACTGCGTGAAGTTATGTTTACGCGTTAACTACATGTTAGTTCACACCGCTTCTGGCTGTCTTCAATATAGAGCTGTAAACGCTGTAAGTGATTACTTTGTAACCATCTAGTTTGGCTTGCGTAACTTTTCTGAAGGAAAGTGGAGAACAGGAACGGCTGAGAATTGGCTTCCAAAAGTGTACTTCCATGGTATTTTTTTCTTCATGGTCTCTTACCACTTACTACAGGGTCAAAAAGTTCCAAAACACAATCACGCTGCTGCCCAGATAATATCTAAAATTCTCGAAACTAAATACGAATCTGAAAATGGATATAACAGTAACTGCTGCATAAATAAACAATTCATAGCGGAAATACTGGCTGTCGTACATGTAATCCTTTCCTTGTTTATATTCAGCCAATGAGCCGGAAGAAGGCGCCCTTTCTAAAGATGGTGCTTTTAGTAACAAGACGATGCGGAACATTACTTTTTTTCTCGTTATTACTGCGAACATGAACAGCGAGAGCTGCGCATAAAATAAGCTTAATTGTATTTTCTAACTAAATATCTCAGTGAAACTGTACAAGCAAGTCCGGCGCACGTTTAATCAGACGAGTGATTATTTTGTTTCACCTTCTACCGCTTAATGACGGGAACAAAAGTAAAAAAAATAGAAAAGTTCCCAGCTACCAATCACGGTGATTACATTACGTCACATGCCAAGGGGCTTTCAATCTTTAATCCCTACGTTACTTTTTGCAGTCGCACTTTCTCTACCCATCCTCCACTTTCCAGGTTCAGCTGTGTTGTAAACACTGCACTCGCCACGGCGACAGAAGTAAGAAAGTCAAGAGACCTGCGTCGCAGCTGACCCTTTAAACAGTAAACATTATACAACTGCTCCAAAAGGGGAGGAAGAAAGCTGTTGTGAGAACAGCGTGCAAAATATTCGCGCTATATTGGCGGGTGGGTGGAAGGCAGCAAAACAAAAGAGATGCATCCGCGCCCCAGAATCGGACAAAGATGACGACCGACCGCGGCGGCGGGGCTAGTGCGGGCGCCCTGTCCGAAAGGGCAGAGGAGGAACAGGCCGCGACACGGTCAGGCAGTGCCGGCGCGTACTAAAACAAGGGGCTCGCTAGGGAGGGCGGAGATAAAAGCGGCAGAGAAGCTGGCGCAGCGTGGAGACGACAAACAACCGGGTGGAAATGGGCAGCAGCAGCACCGGCGGCGAGGTGGGGCGCAGAAGAGGCCGCCGTCGCCGAGCCCAGTCGTATTTGATCGAGCCCAAAGGAGCGCCGAGTCGCGCTACAGCTTCTTCCGTTCGTGTTTTCTGCGAGGGCGGCATGGCGGCGAAGGATTCCTGGAGCGAAATGACACTCCCTTCTCCTCCCCCCACGTGTTTGCGCGACAGCAGGCGAACAAGATGGAAACAGCGAGAGGCTCGGATTGTGAAGAGAAGAACGGGTGACGGCAGAAAAGGACAGCAGGAAAGCAAACGGCCTCCGTGCAATTTTTCTTCGCGCAGGCCAACTGCCGGACGGCAGGCAGCGCTCGAGGCGCAGCGCGATATTTTCCACCATTCGCCTTTTCGGAGTGCACGCATAGTGCGCGCCGCCAGAGTGCGACGTCGCAGAAGGGCAGTCTCCTCCCCCCGTTCTGCTGGGCTCCCCTACAAAGTCTGCGCGGCTATACGTCCTTTCGTTGTAGGCCACTCCGGCCGCCATGTTGCCGCGTGCTCGCTGCTCGGAGAGCCTGCGAAGCTTTTCACGCGCGATTTGAGGCCCGCGCGCCTGCCTCCGTATAGTGTTTCGAGCTGCGCGGGCCAGCCTACCGATTTCGCCAGCACACGGCGAGGAATTGTTTTTGCGCAGCGAAGCCTTCGATGGCCTGGGATCCCCTGAAAGCGCGCCTTCGTCTTCCCAAAGCCCGGCCACCGCTAATCAGCAAAGGAAAACACGTCCCAGTGATAGTGCGCTTCTTTCGGCTTTTCAAGGCTTCCCTGCGGCGCGGAAGGTTTCGCCAGAGAAGCCAGAGGAAAATATCCCGGAAGAAAGTGCTCTCGATGAGTGGCCCAGTCATTTAGGGCGGTGCACAGAGGCCGTCGAAAAACTTCGTGAATGCCGTTCGCTTTGTGTTTGCAGCTGAACACGCACATGCCGATATGCGAGTGATCCGGTTCGCACAGTTCTCATAGGGCTATGAAGCCCCTTTCAGCAGTACAGTAATATGGGTCAATGGGGGAAAGTTTTTTCACCGATGAAACCGTGCAAGTGCACGGACGTGCAGGCAAGTGAGCGGCATGGTTTCACCAAACGAACCACTACGACCGGCTCCGGGAACCGGATGCGCTCTGAAAGTTTCAATAGTTGGGAGTGGTGCTCAAAAATAATACAAGCTCTCAACTTCGACTGTGTTCTTGAGAAATCTTGCGAGCTTCCTTTCTATCTACCCACTTTTCGCGTTTGTATTCATCTGTTTCACTTCAGACATCTTTTGTAGTTGCGTGCACAATTATGACCCGAGAAAAACAGTCTGATGTTTGTCTCTCTGTCTGAGACAAATCTCGATCGCACAAATTCCACTGATGGCAACACCTGCCATCCCAGGGCAGTGGCTCGGAAAGAGCAAACTGGACTGCACAAATTCCACCGGCGACAGCACCTGCCATATTACGCCGTGCTT
Organism: Amblyomma americanum; assembly: GCF_052857255.1. NCBI lineage: Eukaryota > Metazoa > Arthropoda > Arachnida > Ixodida > Ixodidae > Amblyomma > Amblyomma americanum. The sequence continues at coordinate 153,517,449 of NC_135497.1, read as the reverse complement.
TCGCACTGTATACGAATGTTGTAAACATTCTCTCTCATTTCTTTTTTTTTATCAGAACGGTTACATTCCGGTCGCTTAAGGCATCGTTCAAGCAATAAGCATCTCCACATTGTGATGTTTGAAAGAGGTTGCAGCTGCACTTTGGAGCCCAATTATGAACATAGTGAACGACGTTTGAGAACAGCCATCACTTGTAGCCTAGGTTTCAGATTTTCTTCTTTCTTCAGATGCACCGTTTCTGTTGGGTTAGCTACAGGGTGCCCAGGCGGCGCTGCGATGGTCCCACTGCGAAACCAAAGACAACCTATTCTGGAATTATTTTTCTCACTAGTCTGTGTGTTACGGCACTGTGATCGGCACGCCAACCTCCAGCGCTGGTTTCCTAAAAAAGCCGCTCGTGTCAGTCACTCGCAAGTTCACCTTTGCGTTAATGTTTGAGACAGTGCAACTTCATCAGGTACATTTAGAATAGGGTGACGCTATCGGTTAGGGGCATAGGGAAAGAGCGGGGGGCCAGTGCACAGGCGCGGGACAGTAACGCCCCTCCCTCCGGTTATTGTCCTGTGCCTGCGCACTGGCCCCCCGTTACTCCCCTATGCCCCTAACCGATAGTGTCACCCTATTCTAAATATCCATATTCTCAGAACACGCAACTGAAAGCTAACCCAGACATCCCAATGTGAAATGTGAGATCAGTACAACAGGCACTTTGAGTGGTCGCCTTGGCCAGCATCCCCAGAGAAAGACGACGCCCCATAAAGCTAGCAACATTTTCATTCGCAGTTTTTTCGACACGGAATTACTGGACAAAAGGCTCAGTGAAAAGGGACTGTTATCATATCAACTCGATCTTGGGCACCTACTTGTTGGTTGCATTCTGAGCCACAATCCTATGTCTCAGGCACATCCGGCGGTTTTGAAAGTTAGGCAGTGCCGAACGTTTTGCAGCGAAAAATGACTACGTGTAGGTAACCTACCTATTTTGATTTCGTCTGTACCAAACCGGAAAAGTCACCAATAGTTTCTGCGCATCTAATCCCGAAGCATCCTGGGGCTTTCCCCTCCCTTGTCCACTTTGTGCGTATCAAGAAACCAACTGACTGCCTTCTTTCTACCATGTAATAAAGGATTTAGCCACTGTGTAACTGGGGTTGTGTAAACGCGCCGGGAAAGCAAAAGCTCGCAAATGCCGCTGTGCATAAACGCTCACACAGTGGACTCGTCTTATGCTGACAAAGAACGAGCTCCGCTCGTCCTCGACGATAATGCGCGTGAAGCTTTTAACAGTAATGAATGCTACATTTTATTTACTACCGGAGTCGTTGGGAAGGGTATACATTACACAAAATGCACACAATGTAGCCTATAACAGTGAGCCCAAGCAACTCCTTTTGAAGCCGTTGCGGTCTCCAAACAGCTCTTTGGTCATACTTAGAAAATTCCAATGTAGAATGATGTGCGTTTCTAGTTTTGTGCGTTTTGTTTCGCTTCGGTGTGTGCGTGTCGGCCCCAAACGTTCCTCGAAATGTTAGATGCCATCCTTTTTAACTTCTGAAGGTGTAATTTTTGTTATTTTGATTTGTGGGATTTGTTACATGTGCATTTTTCCAAGCATCTGTTCATAGCCACTTTTTCCTATTATCTTGTACCCTACTTCTTAACTTGTTTATTTCTGTGTTCAGCCGTTTATGTTTTGTGTTTTCCTTGATGAATCCCCCCCTATGTAATGCCCGCATTGGGCCTTTAGGGTATTGAAATAAATAAAAATAAATAAATAAATAACTTACTTGTTCTATATACCAAATTCAGAGATGCTTTCTTCCTGAGCACTTCTCTTCAGAAAAATTGGATTGGGTACTGGGAGCAGGGCAGGGCGCATGCTCACGCCCTATCTTATTCCCTTGCAACCTGTGTCTTTTTGGGGTAGCTAATACATGCTTCAAATATCTGCCAACCAGCTAGGCCAACGAAACGCAATACAAGTTTAACAAACGCATTGTGCAAATAGGGAGGGACGCACATTCGTAGTTCCACGTCGCAGGAGAACATTGCCTAGCGAGAGGCATCGTGTTGGCAGCCTTCGGTTAGGAGAATAAGTGAAGTGGCGAACCTCGCCGCGGTGGCTCAGCGGCTATGGCGCGCGGCTGCTGATCCCAAGGTCACGAGGTCGAATGCCGGCCGTGGGCGCAGGCGAAATGCAAAAATGAATGCATACTGTGCGATTTCAACGCTAGTTAAAAAGCCAATGGTGGTCCAACTTAAATCAGAAGCCCTCTATCACGGCGTCGCTCACGGCGGCGTACCGATTTGGAACGTTAAACCCCACATAACGCAGAACCGATTCTTATTTCTGCAAAAAATCAGAACAAAGCTATTACCAATCGTAGTGTGCCGGTTATAACGCTGTTCGCATGTGCTTTACCCACTTTAAATTAGTACTAACTGCAAAGGACCGAAAACTTGACGAGGTTGGTAGTATTAATTTTAAAGGGCACAGCGCAGCGCATACGATACAACGAGAAAGAATAGCTGTAACTGGCGCTGACTCGCATTGCTGAATACATTGAAGAACGCAGCAATTAAGATCACCAAGAAAACAAAATAGCGTGACGACGACAAATTCATGAAATGCTAAAAAGTGGGGCAAGTAACTTTGCCATTCTCGCAAAGGATAATATCTACAATAGCTGTCAAACTGTCCCTTGAACCATTGAACCGCAGCTTTGTATGTGTCGCCGCCTCGCCGTTTTGAAAAGCATGCCATTAAAATGCCGCAACGTTGGGACGGAAAAACCTATTCGTTCTGTGGAGAAAGTTTCAGGTGCTCTGGAAGAAGATAAAAAATATCGGCAGCGTCTACACTGAGTGCCTGTTGGAAATGTAACACAGGCCAAAAATTCAACACGGACATCCGAATCCTAAATTACGAGGCGACCATTTGTTTTCAGGATAGGTGGTGGGATTGAAAGAATGCAGAAACCTAAAGCTGCCACGTGCTTCTCTTACAAATGATGGTGCGGAATCGAACCTCGGGCTTTTTTGGCGGGGGACCATTTTGTTCACTTTTAAACACCGCGCGAAATCCTTTGAGGCTTGTTGGAAGCTCTCTACCCGTGGCCTGTTTTGCGCTCTACCCTTTAAAGACAGATAGCATTTAAAAAGTTACGTAACTGATTTGCAAGCATCTTCACGGGATAGATATCAAATACTGCAATGCTACAAAAACAGCACTGTGGTTTGATTTTCGCAAACGGCAGCTACGGCCTCAACGAGGACGAAAAATGAAGAGGTGTACACGTGCGCCCGAGGTGATGAAAAGGTCAGCCTGAATCGGCGGGTGGTGCTCCGCATGTACAGTGCCGCGTGGGAGTCCATGCGGCTGGTGGTTTTGACAAAAAAAGAAGTAAACTGATGAGCTACCAAAACGCAGTAATTAAAGTATATTGTCGAAAAAGCGCCTCGCCTGACTGATACCTGGCAAGAAATTCCGTAGTCGCACTATAGTGCTCAAAATAGAGACAAAACTTCTTCGTCAACACAAAGAATGAGGTTTTATCATCGCACAGAATATTGACCGCAGCAAAATTATTTCCTGATAAGCAACGAAAGGGCAGCGAGCTGACTTTATTGATTGTTAAGCTTGAATTAATGAATTATTTAGCGTGACCAAACTTCTTCATTGAAACCATGCAAAAGAAGAACCACATCCGATCCTGTGCCTTCGGTGCTTTTCGCGGTGTGATATCCCTTCCGCAGGTTAACAAACTTACAACGAAGACATCCTTGTCGTCCCTTTTCACGACGTAAAATTTACCGTCCTCAAGTTGGGAAAGCCACCAGAGGGCTACGACATAGATCCATATACATCTATCCAGATTCAGGGCGAAGGCCTGTTAGGTCATATATTCTCCTCTGCGTTTGTCGAGCAAGTTCCATCGGGGTGTTTCAACGGCCATCATTGGGGGTTTTATGGGCGCTGTAAATTTCCCCAGCCCGACGTGCCGACGGATCCCCGCAGTGCGCCGTCAGCGTTCGGGGGCCGGCGTGCAAAATGCGGATCGGGCCCGCCGGCGCCCTTGGCCTCGTTTGCGATGCATCCTGTCGGAGATCAGCCGGCACGGACTCGCGCAGCGCTTCTGGTTAAAAGAAGCAAAAATAAATAAAACCAGCCGCAAGGAGTCGGGGACGGAGCGAAACTAGTGCACGTGGTGTGCGCAGGTACCCGGCATGAAAAGGCTGCAGTAAAGGGATATCCGTCCGGCTATCGATTACGAGACGAGTTTGGATAACAAAAGCTCACAGCTGTCCCCCGCTTTTCCCCCCCCCCCTCCCGCTTTTCAACCACGCTCTTTGTTTCTTTCAATCTTTCTGCCCCCCCCCCCCTTTTTTTTTCTCTGAATGTACCCATTCTGAAGTAGGCGTCCTTCCTTTCAACGAAATGAGTTCGAAAATAGACAACTTTGATGCAGATGACGCCGCATAAATTATGAAGCAAGTTCTACCAACTATGAGCTGTGAAGAGCAGGTGGTTTTTGAAACCATGGTTCACCTTGATGGCTCGTCTTCTTTGTAGGAATAAAGCACGGCTTTCGATGGTCGCAACTTGGCAACTTTTTACGGCCAATTAAGCCTAATGTCATGAATGCTTAACGCAGACAGCCTTCGAAATCTTACCATGAAGGTTTAATAACATGATTGTAAATAAACGAAAACTGGCTGCCCCAATAACCAGTTCGTTATACAGAGAAAAACATATGCCCTTGTTTTTGTTTTTCTTTTTTTTCCTTGTCATAATGTCTAAACATCATTAAGCTTAAATGGTGCATGCCTAATAAATTTGGCCTTATTTCCAAAACGATGGACCATTCTGAATTGCGGACTCCTAATTAAAAAAAAACTATGGAGCAATCCTGACCGAAAGTCAATTATTTCCAAGGTTCGTTCCTAGCTATCGTTTGTTTGTTTCGATGCAATAGATCTGGCACCCAGAACTGTCTCCGGTTGATTTGTAACGCCGATCTGCCCTGAGAGGAAAAAAATGAAATGAAATGAAGCATGTTACACCTACTTCAGACCCCTCACTTTTCCGGATGAAGAAGCGCAATTAATTCTTGAAACACAGGCTAGAGATAGGTTCACAAATTTTGAGTAAACGACACCTGCTTAACAAAAGCTTCAGTATTCAGATACGAAGACCAAAAGGGTCGGCAAAGTTGCTCGAATGTTTTGATGTCACGGCATCGAATAATATTGGTTACCGTTTGATGATTTGTAGCTAATATTCCAAGCTTATTAACTTTCTCTTGATATGATATATACTTAATTTTTATTACTGTATATGTATATATCCGAGTTTATAGGTCTTATTGTAGCATGTATATTTCCACTGATGCCACGGACCTGGCTCCAGCTACCTGCGCGCTAAGCCGTGACAAGGACGAAGTGTTCGCGGTCGCGAGAAGACGACGCGTTCCTTGGCGCAGTCACATCTTCCGACATCGTCGCAGAACAACGGGCGGACAAAGAGTTGAAGCTGCTGGTAGAGCACCTGGAGGATCAGCATTAATCGATACCCTCACACCTGGCTCGCGGGCTGCCATTCCTCTGTCTTCGAGGTGGCGTGTTGTATAAGAAAATCTCCGCCTCTAGTAGTAAGAGTTACCTGCTGGTAATACCAGACACCCTCCTCAACGAGATCCTCCTCGCCTGCCACGACGAGCCTACCTCCGGGCACCTTGGATTTACGCGCACACTTGCTAGAGTGCGGCAGAATTACTACTGGCCCAAGCTTGCCTCGTGCGTGAAGCGATACGTTCGTACCTGCCGCGAGTGCCAGCGTAGGAAGACGCCTCCTCTGAAACCGCGTGGCATGTTGCAGTCTATCAAGCCTCCTAAAACACCACTTGAACAAGTCAGCATGGACCTCCTCGGACCATTTCGTATGTCGTCGGGAGGAAACAGATGGGTAGCTGTTGCGACAGATTATCTGACGCGTTACGCCGAAACACAGGCTCTCCCTCAAGGCACGGCGTTCGAAGTTGCGCACTTCTGTATGCGGGCAATTGTGCTCCGACACGGCGCTATATCCATCGTCATTACGGATAGGAGCAAGGCATTCACAGCTCAGCTTGTTCATGACATCTTCTAGCTGAGTCATACCAGCCATCGTACTACGACAGCATACCATCCCCAAACAAATGGCCTCACAGAACGGCTGAATTAAACACTGGCCGACATGATTTCGATGTACGTGGATGTGGAGCACAACACGTGGGACCAGATACTCCCCTACATTACGTTCGCGTACAATACTGCGGCTCAAGAAACAACCCGCTTTACACCATTCCGTCTAGTCTACAGAAATGTGCGGATGATGCTGGATGCCATGCTCCGGTACGCGGATGATGATGACGCCAGACGCGGGCTCCTTCGTCGAACAAGCCGAGCAAGCTCGCAAGCTTGCTCGCTTGCACATCAGAACTCAACAACCTACGCCACCGGGAAGTTGCCTACAGACCAGGTCACCACGTGTGGGTGTGGACCCCTGTCCGCCAAAAAGTATTGTGAGAAAAACTTCTGCACCGTTATTTCGAACCTTATGAAGTGGTCCGCCGTGTAGGCAACATGGATTATGAAGTTGTTCCTCGTAGAACTGTGGCTCTCGGACGTCGGCAACCACAGACTGGCATTGTGCATGTGATGCGACTTAAGCCGTACTTTTCGCGTGACAGCAATGACGCTGCACTTTAAACTGCGTTCGTATTCTCCGTTTTATTTCATTTTTTGTTTTCTTTCACTATTTTCCACGTGCTTTTCCTCTTTATGCGCTCAATGCCGCGGCATTCCCTTTTAATTTTCTACGCTTTGTTTCTTTTTGCGTATATCTCTGCTCTGTGCATACCCACGCACCGGGACGATGCTCTTTTCCTCGGGGGGCTAATGCCACTGATGCCAGGGACCTGGCTCGAGCTACCTGCTCGCTAAGCCGTGACGAGGACGAAGCGGTCGCGGTCGCGAGAGCAGAGCTCGAGCTGGCTCTGGTCTAAGCGATTAAAGTCCCGGCCACTCTGCGGTCCCCTTCCCGTCTACGAGTGCGTTTCGGCTGGTCAGTGACAATACAAAGACAATATGTGTTGTGTCTGGTACTTTTTAACCCCAGTGAAAGAATATAAAACTTCTTTTTCCTTTGTGAAATGCTGTACTAATTGTAATTTTCAAATAGCATGTTATGTGTATACGGTTTTACCGTGTCATTTGGAATCGCTGTGAATATTTATGTAGCGCTTGTAAAGTGTCTGCCATAGTCGCCATGTAGTAATGAAATGTCAGCTCACCAAGCTGCCCATGAGGCAGCTTTTTACTCCCACCTCCTCGCGTCTTTCAGAAGATGAAATAAATGAAAGTCATTCTTAGCTGGCCTCTTTGAAGATTTTACTAATATGTGCCGCTTGGAAGGCGGCGACAAAGCAAGCGTTTGCGACACTGGATAGCATTGCAAAACTCAAAACAGGGTCCCCTCACTATTTTTGTTCCTTTTCTGTGTAATTTCCTTATCAATCCTATCTGGAGTAGGAGGACAACAGGGGATCTGCCGTTTATAATGACAGCTGCCAGCCTATTCATTCTTCTCGAAATGAGTTAGAATGGTCTAACGATAATAATAATAATAATAATAATAATAATAATAATAATAATAATAATAATAATAATAATAATAATAATAATAATAATAATAATAATAATAATAATAATAATAATAATAATAATAATAATAATAATAATAACAGCAAATGCAGCTACAAGACCATATTTGCTGTGTAAAGGCTTCCTACAACGATGTGCCATTATCCTGCATTATCATCGCTTGGTTAACTTGCGCGTGATTGATTTTACTTGGACGACAGTCAGTCGTGGAAGCACTGCAACACAAGACGTTCATCGAGGTAAATTGGGGAGCCATTTGCTGCCTCCACCTGAAAAACCAACGATCCCATTCGAAGAAAAAACTATTGCTGACAGGGATGACAGAGAGCCGGCGTGTTTGTTGCAGCGTGTTTGTTGCAGCGCGCAGGGCCGCGCTGCGGCCACGGCGCGCACAGTCCGGCCACCGGTGGCGGCCATGGGTGACGGAGGTGCCGTGGAGGGTAGCCTGCGGCGGCCAGGAGGATTGGCCGTCGAAGCGCAGCCCCGCTCTCCGCTGGGTGCCCGAGCAGCCGGCCGGACGTATCCCAAAGCAACAAGGTGCTTCTTTCTTTTCCCGCCGTCCCGTTATTAATAGAAGTGGATGCGCGACGAGGAGCCGCCGTTTTTCCCGCTCTGCCAAGGAAAACAAACTTTGCGCGAATTGTCCACCGCTCCTCCCCGCGGTTCACGCAGAACGCCGCCGGAACGTGCGCCCCCTCCCCCGCTCAAGCCCCGGCGGAGGCCGAGGGCGCTGGCCCCGCCGAAACAGACCCCGCGCCCACGCAAACCGATGCATCGAAGGCCGCCGCCTCTCCCCTGCCCCGCTCCTGGGGGAGATGTCGGGTGCTCCCCAGAGAGCTGCTGGACATACTCTGCACTGGCAGTATAGGCCCGGTTGGAATAAGACGTGCCTCCGCACGCTTGCAGCTCTTGTAAGCGGGAAGATGTGACTGTGCACATAGAAGGCCTTTGCGAAGCTGAATGACGGTGCGGTGATTTTAGCCAGGTACTCTTTTGTGGCGGCGCGAAGGCTGACTCCAGATGTGGTGGAAAAGCGATAAATGTGTACGTCTGACCCCCGCCATTCAGTGTTTCTTCACGGAGAAGGCCAGCAGCTAAGAACTGCCCCCCCCCCCCCCCCCCCCCCCCCCCCAGGGGAGGGTAGAATCATCGCAAAATGTATCGGATGCGTCTCAGTAAATCATAGCAATGCCCGACGAAACAACGACCTTTGCGGACTGACGGATGAAGAGGTGGATGCGTTGTGGATGGAACAACCCAGCTTCACAGCTCCTGTGGCCTCGAAGTTACCGTAGCCGCCTAAGACGGGGCATGCCTTCCACGATGAAGCTTTGCCCTGTCAAGCCCCGTCTTTCAAATTAACAACGCCTTGAAGAAGTGTTTCCAGAATCCTCTCCCTGGGTTATAATGCTCGAATGAGGGCAGCGGGAAATGCGTGCAGAGTACTGCCCCGCTTTTCGCATTTTTTTTACACCCACGCCGCTCAGCAGGCTGAAGCGACACGCCTACGCGTGCACAATGCGCCTAGTAAACAAATAAAGCCAACCATAAAGCAAAGGAAGCAAAGGTTTCGATCAGTAATATCGGTGGTAAGAGCCACCGGGCGGTCGCAATGCATAATTTGCCGATAAGCCGTCGCTTCCTGGAAGTGGCTTCGTTAAACAACAATGCTGGAATTTTGCTGCGATACGCTGCTACGGCTGCTGAAGCGGCGGGCACAAGCAAGCCGAGAATTTGTCTCCTCTGCTCCGTGATACGTAGCTAGGTCTCTTATTTGCTGCCTCGAGCTGAAGCTTTCATTTCGGCGACGAAGTGATACAAAAGCGATTATAAGTATTGGTTGTGTAACAAGTAAGCATTTACTTGCACTTAAGTGCTGTCGGTGCTTTCCAAGTTGTCCCTCGTATAATAAGAGGGAAGTTTCCGGCCCCGCACGCTATCTGTCCAGCAAGAGATGCATCATAATTACTCTCGAGGTACGTGCGGCAACATTCTTGAGCAGCAAGGAAGAAAAGAGGCCCCAATATCCGATCATCTCTTGGAATAACCACTTGAGAAGAGAGCCGAAGCACCCGTCAAAGCGCCGCGGCGGGGCACGCCTCACCGGCCCGTCCGCCATGGCGCCGGGCGACCGCGGGCTCATCGAGCGCGGCGCTGACCAGCGGGCGGGCGAGGGAGGCGCGGAGGACGAGAGACAGAGGAAGAGCCCTCGGGAGGCCGCGCGCGGGCCCGACCTGCTTCCTGTCACTTGGCTGGACGGCGGCGGCGGCGCAAAGCGATACGCGCGCGCGCGCCGTTGCGTACGAGTCGCGTTCGGCACGACGTCACGCGGGAGGAGAAACGGAACACCGCCGAAGCGAGAACGTGCATCGGAGTCTCTGGGACGAGTCGGAGGAGCCGAGCAATAACGCCGCTATTTTCGACACGTTTTCGCCGAAAGCGTTGGCTCCCCGTCTTAGCCAAGCGTGGAGTTGCGTTTCGGACCGATCCGTGTTTGCTACCGAAGCGGTATCGCTTGTGGCCCGATTTTCCCTCGTCCGCTTCTTGCTGACGTTGACGAAGGTGTTCGAAAGCTAAAGTTTTGTAGCTAGAAAAACCTGCGATTTGCAGCACTCACGCTGATGTTCGGGTCGGTGGCGGTTGCAAATGAAAGCCATGGTCTGCTCGTAGTCGTTCCTGTCTTGAAGGTAGCGCTTTTCATTCCAAGTGAAGCGCATTGTTTGTCTCTTGCGTTCGCTGAGGAAATTCTTCTTGGCTGTAGGCGTGAGGTATGAAGTTTCTTTAAAACTAATCCAACGACATAAATTTCACATTTTAAACGAGAGCCCAAATTCCTGGGGTTCTTGCGGTGTGAGCGCCCCATTTCTAGCGTCAAACAAATGAGAAAAAGGGCAGCTCAAATTGACATGTTCTGATTTTTTTTCTTGTTGATATGAAATGCCAAATCTCTTTCATATCATTTTTAATCTAAAGCTTATCTCTCGCAAACTAAGAAGATATTAGACTCCAACGCTTAAGAATATTATTTCTAACTGAGCAGCAGATGTTTTGCTGGAGTTTTATTTAGAGACAGAACTGATACCACGTAGACATCGAAATATCACCGACCTCCATGTCCGCATGTCTTCGGTGTTGTCACGACCTTGCTAAACTTCCCTTTCCAACACAGCCACAATTCAAATATACTTATGCTCTTTATCTGGGGGCTGAAATGTCCCGCACAATGACCCGAGAAAAATGCCCTTACTTATGCGTTGAAAATACTCAGGAATGTTCGGCATTAACGACCGTCGCTTAGCCTTAACCAGATTCCCATCTGCAGCTCCAGCGCAGGCGGACCGCGCCTGCTCCTTCGTTGTGAAGGCTTGGCGTGCCGACGGCAAGGTTGGCAGCTCAGTGTAGTCATGTGCAGCGTATACCAAACCAAATATATAAATACTGCAAAAAAATGAGTACAGTGGGATAAGGCCTTTCTAAGTACGAAGGCACGCGTTGCTTTGAGAAACCCAGAACCAAATGGGAAAGGAAACAAGAGGGAGGGTGTTAAAATAAGGAGTAGAAAATGAAGATCTTAAACTGAAATAACGGGACCCATGTAATCTGAAATCAATACTGTATAAACAATTGATGTGCCACTTGGTAAGTAGCTTTACTTTTTTTTTCGTAACCACATTTAATGCTGTTCTTTACCTTTCTTTCGTTCTTTTTTCTTTCCTTCTTTCTTTTTTTCGTTCTTTCCTTATTTCCTTCCTTCTTTCTTACTTCCTTTCTTTCTTACTTTTTCTTTCTTTCCTATTATGTCTTATTTATTTCATCCTTTCTTTTTGGCTTTTTGCATTTTCTTTTCTTCTCCGCCCTTTGTTTTTTTTTTTGCTTTATCGCGAATGACGTTGAGCTGTGTTAGTAATACTTTTTGTATGCTGAAAGAAGGCGACTCAACCATTCGAGCGCGGATTAAAGACCGCGTGACTCCATCCATTGTTGATCGCCCACTGCACGGCTCGCGGTTAGTGCCAGTCCGGGCACTAACTTGAGGCGAAGGCGCTGCAGAGTACAAAGCGCCAATAAACTGGGATTATGCGCTGGCTTCAGAGAAAGGCAAAGAGGCGACCAGCCTCGATAATGTATACTGAACGTCGACGGAGATAGAGACCCATCAAAAGTACGGATGCCGGCGGCGGCTACATTTAGGGATGGTAATGGTACGTCGATAAGTCGAAGGACATGGGTCAGGCTTGCGTTGTGGGGAAAGAATTGCGGCGTAGAGAGTAGAGAAGAAAATGCAAAACAAATCGTGGAGGCACTTTTTCGAACCACTGCAGCCGACAGCACAGGCGACAGGGCAAAACAGCAGAGACCGGCTTCAAACGGCTAAAGGAGGCGCTTTAAGCGCGATGGCGCGCCAGTGTGAATAATTCAGCAACTTTCTCTCGTCCCCGCAAAATGTAATATAGGCCTGCGTATCGAATAAAGTAACGTCCCCAAACGAAATTGCCAGCGCCGTGTGCACAAAACCCAATTCAGCTTCCCAACGGTTTCATTCCAGTATGGCCGCTGACTGGGTATAGTTTGGAGACCGACAAAAAAAAAAGCATAAGATTTAGCAGTAAACCGCTGGTACAGCCGTAGATTGTTAGTGATGCTTGACAGCGAAGAAACGCTTGGATTTCTGGCGTGGCTTATTACGAACGCTTCAAACTGTAACACCAATGTTGAAGGATGTTACACCGAAGGTGGTTGCACAGCGCGAGCCGCACACATCCTCCTGCTTGAAAACTACGATCAAAACACGAAAAAAAAACACTAGTATGCTAAGAAAAAAGGTAAGCGTTTTCTGTGATTGCACAAACATTCCCAGTTATGCTACAGCTGTCGCTCTTCGCCCTGGCGTAGGGTGAAAATTGGAGTTTGGTTGACCAACGTGGCAGCGGATACAAACTTAACCCAGTCTTGGAAATTGATACAACGCATTATCAACCGTAAAATGCAGTGATAGAGGGAGAAGTAATTGACAAAGGTGAGATAGCGTGGCTATGAAGAACAAGGTCTGGTTCCTACGAAATACCTTTTATTTATTTTTCATTTTACCGTGTACATAAGATAAGATCAAATTTACAGCCTGCGGGCACGGAAATAGCACCCAAGATCTCATTTCACAAGTTTCAAAATTGTGTGGGCCTATGCGAGAGAAAACTGCATAGAGACTGTGTAGCTTTCGACCTGTAAGGAAAAACGTGCCTCGTAACACACGCACTGTTCAGAACTTGCCGCACGCCAGTAGGTTAGTCCGATTGCGCAAAAGACCAATAGAAAAAAAATGTTCGCCGAAAATGAACAACAGGCAGCGAAAAGCTGGCCTGGCAAATAAATATAACACATATATTATTTTCACGCGCATCAGCGAGCCCGATGGCCGTGTTGCTTCCTGTCCCCTTAACTACGCCAGTTATTCAGCTCCCAAGAATGTGGTCTTTCTGCTGTCGCCTGAGCAGCGAATGATTAATTGTGTGCAAGTGCTGTGGCTCGACTTGAGCAGGCCGTTCCACACAGCTAATGACCTATCGCCCACGGAGGCGCTGATAAGGCCGGTGATGGGCAAAAACAATTTCTCTTATTGGTGCCTGACCGAATGTTCCAGTTAGTGTCGTCATTATACAATGGAACGTGTAAATCTGAGAGCCTCTTAGGCAACGCAAGCTCCGAGAGTATTAATATACATGTCCAAAAGCTACACGGCGCTGAGCAACACAAAGACGGGGCGAAAGCCACGATATCCCTCATCATAACCGGAGCAGCTATGGATACAAAGTCTCAAAGTGAAAGATAATCCCGTAGACACAAAGTAACAAAAAAAAAAACGTCGAGACAAAAGCAGCAATATTTATCACAAGTGTAGAACGTACAGACACAAAAAAGTACGAAAATATTTTCAGCAGAACAAGGCTCATGTTTCAACATTCATTGTGGGATCGCTCGTTCCGCCGTTGAAGATTTATTTTAAGCCTGCCGCTTGGTATGACACAGAAACAAAGCGCGTTCTTAAACGCATAATGCAATATGGTGTGCACAAGTAACGTGAGCTCTTTTTTTTTTGCGCACTAGATGCCAATGGAAACGTTTTACGCCATGTATAAAAGGTGACGCAATGAAATGGGGGAGCTCATGCGCGTTCGAATTACAGGAAAGAGAAGAAGGGGTTTTTAACGTCATAATTGTGATACATTTTGATACAGTGTTCTGAAGATTGAGCGCTTCGATGGGACATGCTTGTTTTATATGCGGGAGCCCATACACAAAGGCAGTGGGATGTGAAAGCGCAAACAAGAAAACAGTCATTTTCTCTTCATTCTTCTGTCTTCATGTTTGCGCTCCCGCATATTGCGGGTCTGATTCACGGCTATCTTACTGGGCTGCGCACGGAACTGCGAGCATGCAGGTTTAAATGACAAACGCCACAAAGCGTTTTCTGTGATTGTTCCTAACTGTATCGAAGTTCTTGTACTATGGAACGCTTTCGAAACTACTTTAGTAATGTCCAAAGTGAAATTTTAGCTTCACGCCGAAATGTACTAACGCGCTATCGTTATTGAAAAAGGATAAAAGAACCTACAACCACCAATGACATTAAAGACGGGTTACACAGCTCTAATCAGTCATGCAAGTATGACCGCGACCTGTTAAGAAGCCTAATGGCGAGGTTTAAAAGAATCATTCGTAAACGAATTGAAATTTGGGATCTCGAGGTGTGATTTTAAGGTGCCGAAGTTTCCATAAAATGGAGTAAGAGAACAGTCGTCTGTGTTTGTGACGACACTACTGGTCGCAGCCATACATACGGAGTGACTCGATCGCCACTACGCTGTGCAAGCAGTGCTCTGGTAAGCGATTTTTCGACCCCTCCGCTCCTTTGGCTGGTGTGGTCTCAGTGATTATCAGGTTCTGGTGCTGAGCAACAGTGCTTTCAGGCTCGATCAATGCCACGGTAACCGCGGTTAGATGAAGGCGAAAAGCAAAACCGTCCGTGTACTGAGGCTTTCGTGCCGGTTGAAGATTCCCTGAGTGGTCGCAATTACTTCGCACTGCAGTGTGCCCCTAAGCCAAAGCCTGGTTTCCTTTACAAAAAAAAAATCTTTATTAAGGCGAAAGCCTTTAATGGCTCATACTTGCGGTGTCCGTCCGTCCGTGACACTCTTTATCTTGATCAGAAAAAAAATCTTTGTGCCCGATGGGATTCGAACCACCATCTTCCCGTTCCACAGCTGAGCGTGCTAACGACTACGCGACTTCCTGCCAAAGCATATGTAGTTCTCCTTGTCTACGACGCCGGAGAGTGTTTGCAGAAAGGCGTCGAATCGGATGGATGCCTTCCAAATGCCCTCCAGTGTCTCCAGCATTTAAGATTCCCAAACAGTTGTGTACTTAATTAACATCTTAACCGCACATCAGTGACGCAAGCGGCAACACCGCGCTAAAGGCTTTCGCCTCACCGCACTTTAGGTCAACAAAGTGCCCCTTTGAATTTTTTACTGTTGCCGTCGTTGAACACTGCATGCTCACATCTCAGGAAACTAGCCGCCGCCGCCATCACTCATTAGACGCTGAGAGATCTTAGGTCACAGTATATCGCCTTGCAACTTCAAGCACGAAAAAGAGCCGGAGTATTTGCTATAAGAAGCTGCTTTTGAACAGCAGACAAGTCACAAGTGCGCGTGAGAAAATAATGCTCAACCCGAGAACGCAACTCGGAGCAACTTCCATAGCAGTCGTGAGTTGCTGCCTGTTATGTTCGCGTCTGTTAAAGATAACCACCTCTACTGTAGGTTTGGGCATACTGTGACTTAATTCCTTTATGTGATTTGTTTTTCTTTCACGAAAGCCTAACGACCAGAACTGCAGACGCATGCATTCTGACAGAAAGTACGACATCAAGAGAATTACTGTTTTCTGGAATGCCTGGAGTAAAACGATGGTTACCAAAAGGTGGCTGGTGTTCTCAGATGTGCAAGGTAGGAGCTGTGCTGGTAAACAGCACCCAACAGCTCCTGCAGTGACTTCCACGTGGTAAAGCATGATCAAAAGTTGCCGCTTGGTGCAATACTGCTTTTCCAGTACTCATAACTAGTTAAAAATATATCTTACGAGTAAACGGCAGAAGCAGCGCTACAGCGGTTAATTTTTGCTGTTTCTCCGCTCCCAATTGTATCTTTACTGGTTACATTTGTTAAGAATGGCAGTCGGCAATATATTTCGCTCTTAAAGCCCATACACACACAATGGGCAGGGAGTAGCGTAGTCGTTAGCACGCTCAGCTGCGGAACGGGAGGATGGTGGTTCGAATCCCATCGTGCACAAAGGTTTATTTTAAAAGAGGGTCACTGAGTCAGTGAACGCTCATAAGGCCTCCAGTCCTTTAGGGTGGGGTGGGAACGCAGGATTGGCAGGGCAGAGATTGCCCTGCTCGGCTGCTCAACTTTCCACGACCAACGAGCCCTGGTGACAAGAGCCCGGGCCGCCGCAGAGGACGCAGGGGTCCAGGACTAGCGATACCTCCTAGTGATTGTGAGGGCCCGGCCCTTCAGGCCCGATACAAGCAATACGTACCTCTCTTGTAAATAGTATAAATAATGTTTTACACCACCACCACCATAAAAAGGCAACAGGAGCGTATTATTCTCCCCAAGGAAAACTTTTCAGTGTAAGATTGAAACACTGTGCGCAAGTGAGGTGTACAGTCGTGGGTAAAAAAGATTAGTACAATGACGTCACCGGAGCGGCGAAAATCGCACCGCGAGGCTGGCGCGGCGCCGTGCTTTGCGAACACGCCTGGCACTTCTATTATCGGCGTGTTCGTAACCGCAGCGCAAAGTGTTGCTACCTTCCGCTCCGGTATCACGTCACTATAGTGTTAATCTTTTTTACTGGCGGCTGTACCTCATTCACTGTTAAGGTTAGGTCAGCAACAAAAAACATGAACCGGCTTTGTTTTCACTATAGTGAGCCGTCTGGTGGGTCATCGCTTTTATTACCTGGCCTCCAGAAGCGTTCTACGGCACACTTATGATTCGTGTGCATGGCAGCATGGGGAAACAGCGGAATCGTAAGCCCTGAAAATCAATGACTTCCTTGAGTTGTCCGGATGAAATAGGTCGCGCGTGCTGATGGTGGGAGCGACTCTCTATGGAAAGAACCTGTGGGCCTCACAGAACTAGGTGCACAGAATTCTGCTTAGGGCAGCGACTACAGCTTTCCGGTGGAAATCTTCAGAATTGTGAAAACTGCTTTCTTTCCCTCTCTCGTTCTTTAGGACTGCGCACGTTATAAATTATATGTGCCATAAGAGGAGGAGGAGGAGGAAAGGCAGGGAGGTTAACCAGACGAATAGCCGGTTTGCTACCCCGCACGGGGGGAAGGAGTGAGGGGAGAAAAAGATGAAGGAGAAAAGACACTTGCAGGAAATTAAAGTCACTATGTAAAGTCACAGCGTTCAGTAAAATCACAGCCTATCGAACAGGCCACAAGTCTTCAAAAAGCTGAGCAGTGCCTTGGAGGCCTTCACCGCCGACGACCGCCGCGGCCAGTGGCCGAGAATATTCGTTTCCGTCAGTGGGCGCAGATCGAGATGCTCCAGTGCACGGCAGAGAGACTGTCTATAGGCGCTGTAGACAGGGCATTCACAAAGAATGTGGGCTATTGTCTCATCACACCCGCAGATGGCACATGCAGGGCTGTCAGCCATACCTATTAAGAAGGAGTAGTGCTCGGTGAAAGCTACACCAAGCCACAGCCGACACAACAAAGTTGCTTCACGACGTGGTAGGCCGGATGGAAGCCGAAGCTTCAGATCTGGGTCTAAGGTTTTCAAACGCGAATGCGAGAATTGGTCTGAACTCCCCGCGGCAAGCGTGATGTCCCGCGACAGTGGTCTAAGCCTACCCGCTGCGTCGGCTCACGAGATGGGGATGGACACACAATCACCCTCATGGTGAGCAGTTCGCGCGGCCTCGTCCGCGCGGTGGTTGCCTGCGATGCCGCTGTGTCCTGGCAGCCATTGGTAAACAATATCGTGCCCTTTGTTGATGGCTATGTGGTGGAGCTCTCGGATTTCCGCGACAATTTGTTCATGCGACCCATGACGAAGAGCAGATTGTAACGCTTGGAGAGCTGCCTTTGAATCAGTGAAAACAGACCATTGCTGGGGTGTTTTTTCACTGATGTGCTAAATGGCGACACGAATAGCAGTAAGTTCTGCACCAGTCGATGAAGTCCGGTGTGATGTTTTCACTTTCTCAACTATGGTCCTTACGGGGGTGACTACGGAGCCCGAGGAACTGGAAGGGGTCACTGAGCCATCGATGTATACGTGCAGTCGGTGTCTGTGTTTCTCATGCAAATATTCTAGAGCTGTCTGTTTTAGTGCTGCCGTCGATAAATCAGCCTTCTTTTTGATACCCGGTATGGAAAGAAGCACACGAGGTTGGTGCAGACTCCTTAATAGAGAAGACGGTCTAGAGGCTGGTGTAAATTTAATTGGTAGGAAGTCGCGATAGGCATCAATAATTTTCGCAAACGATGTACTCGGCCGGTTAGCAAGAAGACTGGTAAGATGGTGGGCGGGAATCCGAGAGAGGGGACGAATATGCGCTCTCAAGGCTTCGACTGTGACATAGGCAGTCACTGCATTCACCTCAGAGAGGAGTACTGTTGCGGCTGTAGACGCGCATTTTGGCAGTCCTAGGCACGTCCGCAGAGCTTGAGCCTGAACACATTGCAGACACTGTATGTTCGTTTTCCTCAAGTTTCCTAGGGCAGGGATACTGTACCGAAGGAATCCCATGAATAACGCTGTGTTCAGCTGGAGCATCGTCTGCCCTGATGCTCCCCACGACTTCCCTCCGAGAAAGGAGAGAATGTGAACGATCGATGTCGGTCGCCTTTTCATGTACGAGACATGTGGGCTCCATGTTAGATTACGATCGATGATTACTCCGAGGAAGCGATGGCTTCTTTCATAGGGTATTGTTGACCCATTCATGCGTACGGGGTAATGGGACATGCCCTTGCGTGTAAAGGCAACAACGGAACATTTTTCAGTTGAAATCTCCAGGCCTTGCAGGCGGAGGTAGGCCGCAAGAATGCTTGCCGCCTTTTCAAGCCTTACTCGAACTTGTGGTTGCGTAACTCCTGATGCCCAGATACAAATATCGTCTGCAGATGTGCCGTAGAAGACAAGAAAAAAAGGGGGTGAGGGTGGAATCAAGGGTGCGCGTGGCGGGAGGAACGTTTGAGGTGATGGCACGGCGGTTATTTCTGAACCGGATGGAAAGCTGACAAGCATCGCTTCAGTAGCTGGAAGGAGGCCGCGTATGTATAAAAGCTGGACATGCTTCATCAAACGAGTCTAAGCCATGGATCACTTCATTCTGGGGAAGAATTCACGCATTCGGACTCGGGCGTCATGCAGCAGTAGTTTTCTCCGGATCGAAAGGAGCCCGACTAACCAATAAATATATTGGTTTTGAGGAAAAGGAAATGGCGCAGTAACTGTGTCGCTTCTCGGTGGATACTTCAACCGCGCCATGAGGGTAGGGAGGAGGGTGGGAGTAAAAGAAGGAAGAGGTCCCGTAGTGGAGGGTTCCGGGATTAATTTCGACCACTTGGGAATCTTCAACGTGCACTGACATCGCAGAGCACACAGGCGCCTTTCTGCGTTTCACCTCCATTGAAACTCGGCCGCCACGGTCGGTTTCGAACCCGGGTGCTCCGACTCAGTAAAGAAAAAGATTGTAAGCGCGCAAATGGCTGAGACAGTGAAAAGCTCAACGGACAAGAAGCCGAATTTGGCGGACTGACTGATTCATAGGCCTTTACGTGCACAAGCAGCACTATGAACTATGTGGCTTGCCGCAGTGAAGATGTTGCGGAATAACGTCGTCCACTTGCAGTTTTTTTGCACTATGCCACCTTCGAAATGAGGCCTTGGGCTCAGAAGACGGACGACATAGCCACTGAGCCACTGCGGCACGTGAGTGACGACGGAGGAACTGTGGAGAGTTAAAAACAACCTTAGAAGCGTACGCTTCATTCCGCATACGAATAGGTGTTTTGAACGAGTTCCGGTAGCTGAAGGATGCCGCCACCCCGAGAAATAAAGTGAGCGGAGCGACATCACAAACTCGGTGTCCTACTTAACCACCAAGAATAAAATGTGATAGCAATTAGGTTGCCTAATGCGGTGTCTACAATCAGTGTCGAATGTTCTTGCGATTTTCCCGCCAAAACTCCAGTTGGAACCGGTTCCATTTCCTCTATATACAATGCATGACTCATCCCCTTCTCGAGTCTTCGAGTACTTTCCATTGCATTATCATATGGGATTATGCTAATGCTACCCACTAATCCATCTTAATTCATTTTCTGGTTTGGGCTTACGTCCAAAAATTTAGGGGTCCCTTGGAATTTTTTGGGTGGGCCTACTTCCAAGTTTTGAGGGCCTTAAGATTTTCAAATTCGACGGTGCCGTAAGATTGGTCCACTGGTGGTCAGGCGGTTTTGACGACGTCACGACCCATTCAATCACATTTAGAGGTCGCGGGGAGTCCTCATACCCCTACTGGCGCAGTGGTGCAGCGGGTAAGCGTTGCGCCACTGCCCCGGCTGGTGGCTGTTTAAAATACAGCAACCCGTGGGGCTTGTGAGACACAGGTTGATCTTCCCGAGCTCCCGTAAGGCTCATGCAGAGCGCCACGGTGGGCAGGGGGCAATTGCATTGGATTTATTGAAATTTATTGGAATTAGCTCACATCCCGGTGGCCGGGCTGTGGTGACGTTGCAAGGTCGCATGAATTTAACTTCCACCTGCCGTGGCGACAGTTTCCTCGTAGTCCGGTGAGCAGGTTGCCACCTGCCAGGGTGGTCAGCTTGTGATGACGTCACAAAACGATGTGACCTCCCTTTACCAATCAGAAAATTTTGTGACATAGAATCCGAAAATATTTCGTGAGACGCCAACCTAAATGCTAAGCGTTTAAAAGAATGGCTCGACACGGCATGCGCTGACTCTGGACTGGTCAGTTCGCTTGGTACGCACGAATGTGCAACAGTCGACAGTGGGTTACCACACTCGTAAGAGCAAACAAAAGAGCCTTCCGTGCGTCATCTCTCGTGATGACGTGACACGCTTCAGTAATGCAAGAGATGACCGCTCCTTTTTCTCAGACAACACTGTTGTCTCATTGAATAATAAAACAACTAAGGGCACTCCCTTGCAGCGCAGGTTTGGTAATGTACGAATAACTTTTACCTTCTGAAACATAAAATTATGCTCTTTTATCTCTCCTCCGGGTTCTCGTCCGTCTCACTTGAGCAAGCAGAACCATACGCTAAGGCAACCTAGGTTTCAACAAGAACCTTACAGTGCAAAAAGTGTGCACTTATTCTGGACATTTTTTTATGATATATGCATGGAGAGTTCGCTTGTTCGCAGGACGCGCATTCTGCATCTCAAGACGTAAGTTGCATACGAGGCCTATTATCCCGTGGTATCTAGTACACGTTTAAGTTGTTCGCGCTAACGAGAACCTGAAACGCGCAAATAAAAAGTCCAAAATCTCCTTTTATGCGCATGTGACAACACACTGCGCAGCGCAGAGGAGTGATATTTTTTTTAAGGGGGTACATCTCTTTCCCGACCAATGGAGCGGACAGCTCGTTTTACAGTCGAACCGCGTCGCATACACATACGAAGGAACGTTCGCGCATGCGGGATGTTAACGAATTTAATGCGCACAATTTAGTTTAGTTTATGGGGGTTTAACGTCCCAAAGCGACTCGGGCTATGCGGGAGGCCGTAGTGAAGAGCTCCGGAAATTTCGACCGCCTGGGGTTCTTTAACGTGCACTGAAATCGCACAGCACACGGGCCTCTAGAATTTCGCCTCCACCGAAATTCGACCGCTGCGGCCGGGATCGAACCCGCATCTTTAGGGTCAGCAGCCGAGCGCCGTAACCACTCAGCCACTGCGGCGGCTGAATGTGCACAGTAAAAAGATAGCTTAAGAAGTAAGAACATAGATCTCCTCAGTCCACAAATTGCTGACTGGTCACCGGTAACAACTTAGCTCCGACTGTGCCAGCAGCATTGCACCCAAGCTGACCTGGGGCGTAAAAGAAGAAAATCATCTTTTCTGTGCTCTGCGCAAAAAAAGGTACTCTCCAGATCACATAGTGATACTCTGACTACTACACAATTTATTACTATTCTTTTCTTTTTTTTTTTTCAAGCGGATGGTCAGTGAGAATAAGATGCTGATGTGTTTTTAGCTTCCTGCTGAAAAATGTCACTTCCAAACAAAAACGTTCATGCCGTCAGCAATAAAATATCCTCGAAAATGTTCTGATACGAGCAGTTCACTTTTTAAAACTCGATTCTTGCCGAAGAGCGCTTTATTATCAAAGACAAAACAACGTAGAGTGACGCGATTATCTCTGTTGTTTTTTTTTAACTCAGCGTCGCTGCATGCAGCCGCAAGATCATGCACATCGCCTTCCTCGTTGAACACCGCTGCGAATAAAAGCATGCAGACCCCGTCGTATGCGGCGCGACTCCTGTTTTTTCCCGTCCACGAATGACCAATGAACACGCGCCGTTCGCCGCTGCTGCCGCGGCGAGGAGCCCGAGAGACGGCCGCCGTCCAGCAAGCAAGCATGCGTGCGAGCGAGCGCGCCCTCTGCCGTCGGCCGAACAGCACAAAGCCAAGCGGCAGCTGGCTCGGGCGACAGGCGCTCCTGCGCCACCTGAGGCTGTCTCCCGCAGAGCGGCCATATGCGCCTTCTCCCTCTATCCGCAGGCTCCCCACTGCGACTTGCCCGACGACACGCTGTCGACAGCATCGCAGACCTCATTCGTTTGCAAGTTCCTTGGCATCCGCCGCATGTTTGCAAAGGACGTGTATTGTCCTCGATACCCGATATCATCGCACATTTCGCAACCGGCTGGATTCGAGTCCTCGGTTACCGGTGTGCGCTCGCTCGTTCTTTCTTCACCGGCGGTTGTATTACGTAGGGCTAATTCTCTCTCTAAACTGAGTTGTATAGGCAAAAGTTTTCCCAACGTTCTTATCGTTGTTACCTCTTTACGTGCTTCGTGTGTATTGTTCGCCGGCACATGATACCAAGGCTTGTCATGTGCTTTTAGCGCTAAAATCTTTCTGGTTCAAATTAATTTGCCGTCTCAAGAGCTCATAGTGTATTTTTGAATGATAAATGTAAAATTTTTTTATCGTTGAGCTGAGGCAGCGTGCTCCTCTAGCATTAACCTGGGATGCGAGGGAAAAAAAACAATGGTAATAAGAAAAGTGCATATCTGGGTTTTATTTTCAAAAGGTGCATTAACTAGGAAGGAACTTCTTCCAACTTCTGTCATGATATGCGCAGCAGAATTAAGAAAATTGAGTGTTTTTCGGTGATGACTAGGGCGAGAGCTGTCGCCGGCAGTGCCCAAAAACGCCGTTTCCAACGTGGCAAAAAAGCATGTTGAAGTTTTTTTTTTTTTCGCCCTTGCTCGTCTGTTATGCCTTTTTTCAAGGCTGAAGCGGAAACGCAGTAAACACAAAAGTAAAAACGATACAGTCCGGGCCTTGCAAGCCGCAACTGGCAATAGAAATGAAACTAACTCACTGATTAAGGAAAACGCAGCACGTGAGCTGTGAATACGAATTTCGAAATTTTATTCTTCTAAGACTTCAATTTTATTGCTGCCTACTCCGCTTATCTTTACTGTTCAATTATTTCTCGAGTTTCTGAAAACGAACAAAGTCGCCTCGCAGTTCAAAAACTTAAATGTAAGCGACTAACTGCGAGCACTTGCCATTAAGCAGCATCGCTTCGAAGATGGACCTGCGTATGCAGCCAGGGCTCATAATTAAGGAAAAAAATCCCGTAAAATGAAATTGCAGGTACTCAAATCTTTGATGCCGTTTTTCTCAATTGGCATTTTTGACGAAACTTCGCATTCAGGAAGGCCGCCGTTTTCCTACTGCGCAGCTGAAATTTGCTTTGAAGTTACTTATTACTAGTGGACGAAACTTTATGGGCGATACGATAGGGCACCTATCATCTAAATTATTAACGTTTATATGCAAGAAGTCAAATTATTAAAGAGCACTGACAGAAAGAAAAACAAAGGAGCTTTTGCGTTGCGTGATAATTAGAAAAAGTGGCCGTAAATTGACAAAATCTTCCGTTTAGCCTGTCCAAGGGGCTTTCTTGGGGTCACTAACGCCGAAAAAGCAAAAGAATTACAATTAATTTCATAAAGTTAGTTTTCTAAACTGATGCGCTCACTAGCTCACTCTGATGAGAACAGCCTTTTCACACTTAAAAAACATTGAAATTTCAGTCATGTTCTAATGGCATACGGATGCAGTACCCTGAAAATTTCAACAAAATCGGCTCACCTTGTGAAAAGTTTGCCCCAGAGCCCTGAATTTCCTCTTATAGGCATATTTCTGGCAGCATTACCAATAACAGGAACCGGCGAAGCACTAGAGTTCGTGATAACGAGGCCCAAAATTAGCTCTGTCGATGTCCTCGCCCCGGGACAACTTTGCCGAAACGGGACGTTGAGGTGCTTCAACTTCCATACTTGAAGCCATAGAGGTGTCATTAAGATGATAAGCCTGCCAATAAATTAGTCAACGCGTGGGCTCGGTTATTGCAGGAAAGACAGTGAGATACAAAGGTCTGAGTGCGATGTTCATAGCGATACACGGAAAAGAAATCAAAGAAAAAGGTCATGAATGCAAGGCATCCGTGACTGTTGTGCAACTGACTTGACGCATGGGATATTTGCAGTAAGAATTATTACTCCACAAGCCTCCTGCTAACATGCACGCACAGACGTCGCTCTGTCTTCAAAATGCGTTGTGGCTAAGCAGAGCGGCTAGCTGCGTCTAAATCTCTCTAGTTTTTATTACAACTTTCGATGAAATATGCATGCGCGAAGTTCCTCTTGACGTCAGTGAAAGGCATGAAAAAATTGCGCACAATTCCGTGATCTAACTTGCATTTGGGAAGGTAGTGCAGCCACTGCTACACAGAGCGCTGCATTTTACCTCATGTTGCGTTACTTTTCGAGTTCAATAATTTATGGTATTGTATTTTGTTTAGTACCAAGGGTTGACCTACTACGCAGTTGTTGCCAGTGCTGCGCCATAATGTTTAGTATGTACACCAGGGGCCGTATTCTATAAGCTATTCATTTTCCATTGTCCATTTCACGTCCGTTCCGTCCTCTGTCAGTGGTCACTCAGATATACCCGCGGCTTTCAAGCGTCTGTGGCAAGCGACCCGGCCATTGGGCGGTTGGTGACCGGACGTTACCATTGGCTTAAAGTGGATGCAATATGCAGCCAATGGTGCGGTGCATCGCAGCGCTCTGTCAACTGCAGCTGACCAGACCTGACCACTGGCTGCCATTGGCTGCGATATGCAGCCAATGGTGAGGTCCCGTCGCCAACCACAGAAAAGTGAGGCCACTTGCCACAGACGCTTGAAGGCCGCGCGTATATCTGAGTGACCACTGACAGAGGACCGAATGGACAAAAAATTGACAACGGAAAATGAACAGCTTATAGAATATGGCACCCAGGGTTATTCTCCCCTTACTGCCCGCGACTCTATTGCTGTTTACGGGATAAGCGCGGCTGGTTACACGCGCACGCTCGCACGAACGCACGTATGCGCGCGCACACACCCACACGTGTATATGTATGTGACTCCAGCGAAGGCCGGACCAAGGCCCAAACATCGAAACGTTGGGAATAAAATGTTTTTCGCTCGCCCTCTCTGCCATTTACATACCTTTACCACATTTTTTACTTCGAATATATTGCTTTCCAGGCCGCGCCTGACCGTACACGAAGTTTTCACGTTGTATAGAACCTTTCAGGCGCTAAGTTTCATATGAATTTACACTGCTTCCAAACATGTCTGTTGCCCCTGTACTACTTATGCAGGCCAAAAAACCTGACATTGAGGATGGCACAAATTCGATACTATCAAATTTCTGCCCCCGCAAATCAAACAAGGTGCGCAGATGACAAGTAGCTCACGCTCCATTGCAATAAGCTGCACGTGTCAATTTCCGCGGCATTATTACAAAACACATATTCCAGCACTCCAGGTACCAGTATAAAGTGACCACGCTATGCAAAAACACGGTGCTTGATGCTGCGAATGGCGCCGACGTCTATTTCACCGCGCAAATTTGTTGTCCGCGACCTGTCCTGTCCAGCTTGCGTAACGCCACTTTTTCTAGCTTAAAAAATGCTGTGAAGCTTATGCCAGTTTCAGGAATGCGTTCATGGAAAGTCGCCCTTGTTTTCTATCATTGTTCACGCCGGTATTGAGATCGAAATTCAGCTTCGTTTTGTGTCCACATTGGCGGCTGAATGGGAATCATACTTTCGCCTCATAATTTATTTTTCCTCCGTCTTGAAGATTCAAACTTGATGATACGTTTGAGGTTGCTCATCTCGACTGGCGTTCCTTACCATCATGTCACCATCACTTATATATATATATATATATATATATATATATATATATATATATATATATATATATATATATATATATATATATATATATATATATATATATATATATATATAGAAGGGAAGCAGGTAAGATTATTTGAAAAAGGGGAAGGAACGAGACCGTCCAGACACGTAGCCACAGCAGCATGCGAGAGGGCTCTTTGCACAGCAAATTCGAATAAGGTACGAGTTAAGCGTAAGACAAAACGTGTAAGTAGCCTTGCGTAGATAAAATCAGCGTCATCTGTTAAAAGCGACTCACATGGAAGCAGCGAGGGTCGCAACGGCAGCAAGAACAAGCCTAAGCCACATTAAAACAAAAAGTTGCAGCCAACAACGTACAGTCGCTACCTTCCACACTGCTCAGCAAAGAGGATACTTACAGACAGAAGTGTGCCCTTTCTTCGTAGGGGGCTTATTGACGGGGAGTTTCTGGCACAAGCTTGACTGCAAGCGGCCGAAGTCGTTCATCGCTCGCCACTTCCGAGGGACAGCGCCGACGGCGCTCCTGGAGGTGGCCCACTGCTGGGCCGCACTCCGAGTGCGCACATGTCCGAAATCTGCTAACTAGCTCCGCGCCCTCCTGCATCTCAGTGGTGTCCACAAGCATAGACCTGAGCACCTGCTACGTCGATCCGCTGCAGCTCCGTCGCCGCTGCCGGTGCCCTGTTGTTGATCGCCAATAGTATGGCTTCTGCCACATAACGATACGAGCCAAGACGAGCAACCACGGCGTCATACTCAGTCGCAAGGCTCGCCAGCGCGGACATGATCGCAGTTAAGCAAGGCTCTAAATATCCAGTCAACGCAACTAAAGAGCACCATTATTGCAAACAGGCAGGATAACTACAGGAATAGTCCTTGACATGAATTTGTGCTTGATTAGAAAGAGATTAATTGTTTGCGAGAAATGAAGATGAATGAATGAATAAGCGCGTGTAATCCAGTGCACGGATTGATTGTACTGCATAAACTCTGGTGCCGTAACGTCTAACGAGAGAGGACGCCTTTTCAATTAGCCCTGCCACTCGCTCCTTTGTAGCAGTCAGGTAGCCTCAACACGGGCAACGGAAGCTATAAGCCAGTTAGCTAAACCAAAAAATGGGGCGAGGGGGGGGGGGGAGGCGTCGAAGGTCTTTTCTTTAAAGAGCCTGGCCGTGTTTGTTCAGCAGTGTCAATTGGAAACTACCGACTGATGCGTCAAAATGCATAACATGCGTTATCATTAAAGTACAGGCAAAAAACAGTGTCCTGACGTCCATTTGAATGGAAAAGTGTCAATGATTGGGCGCTTAATCTCAGACCAGAGTCATCAGTTCCTAGTCCTGAATATTAATCACGAAAGAACGCTCCACTGAAGTATTTAGTAACACGTGTTTTTCTTTTGAACAAACACTTATCTGAATATCATTCGAAAGATCAAAGAATTTCTTTCTTGTGAGCACCAAACAAACATATAAGAGGAAGTAAAAACTAAGAAATAGCGATTTTTATTGATGAGTAAGAGGTAACGTGTGTTGTATGAGTAAAAAAATCAGCAGATGGCCTTCTATATTTAAAGCTCCGCGCATGTAATTTCCAGTTTTGTTGGGAAGGTTCTGTCTTATACGGAAACTTAATCGTGTTTTATGCCCTATTCATTACAAAAACCCCAGGACTTGAGAGAATAAGGCATAATGAGTTCTTTACAAGGTCGCAGAAAAAAAAAGAGAAACAATTATATCATGTTCAGATTCTTTCGTACTTTAGTCCATTTGAACTACATAAAATTTTTATATCGAGACGTTTAATTGGACCTGGGTCAACCCGTCATACCCTGTTAGTCTTCTCCAGCGTTATTCAGCAAAAGTGCAGCTTTTGCTAATAACAAACATTCATCATATCACGAAAACGCTGGTGAGCAGCAGATTTGTATTTTGCAAGACAGGAGTGCAGCGCAAAAGGATGAATGGGCTTTCTTCCCAAGGTTTTCCTAGTGATAAAAGGTCTACAATTAAAATTTTTTGGCCAACATCATCCCGAAATCGAGGTGAAGTTGACGTCGATACCAGCGCCGAAAGCAACGTCCCCTAAAGCCGAATTTTGCGTCCGGGCGGTATACAGCGGAACAGGCTTTCCCAGTGACTCGAGCGAAATTTGAACCAACGCAGAAGCAAACCAAGCAGCTTCATTTCTCCACGTCTCAGATCACCCGCTTATCTCCAGATTTTTTTTTTTCATGCACGGTATTCATTCAAGGCGCTCAGCCATAGGTACAGGAGGAAGACTGCTGTATGCTCAGACTATTTACAAGGCAGCCAACTAATAGCGTGCGCTGAACTAACATAACGGAAGGTAGTGCACACATGCGGTGCAGTCAAGCTTTAAAAGAGCCCATTTTAATTTGTATATCTAAAGCACAGACTGCGTCACTTCCTGACGTGCGTGTAACAGATCGCACCCCTTAGTGCGTGCTGGCAGTATGCAACAGGTGTTGCATACTCCACCGCACTGACACAAAGAGAAAGGGCCCAGATCATTATCAACATCGTCGCCTTCCCTCATCCGTTCGTTCTGCGCTTCCAAATGCTTGGCAGCGTAGTTCTGCAGCGATACAATGTAGCGAAACGAGTCAAGATATACGAAGCGTGTTCTAAATTGGGAACGCTTCTCGGGTTTGACGCCACGGAAGGAGAGGGCTCGACTATATTTGCAACGACAGCTTTGCGTGGCCACATGCCAAGGTGTGAAGGCGGCCAAGGCAACCTAATGCACTTAAAAAGGCTGAATAAATGGGGGCGAACGCTGCGGAACGTCACGCAGGGAACGCTGAACGCGCTGTCCAGAATGAAAAATAAAAGAGGCTGAACGCGGCGGCCCGTAAAGCCCTAACAGAGGGCAACTCCTCAAGCATCGAAAGCAGCCAGGGAGACCGAGCGTGCTGTCCAGCTCGAAGAATAAGTACTGACGTAGGCGCCACGTCCAACAGCCTAGGGACTTGGTTGAGACCTATAAAAAAATGCGGCTAGCCGCATCTATGTGCTGCCTTACAATGTTCAGCGCCGGTCCTGCAAAGCATTTCGTGCTTGAACCTACTCAAGACGAAGAGATAGTCTGCAAATATTCCCCCTTTTTTGCCGAAGCAGCGCTAGATTGTATCCTGCTCCTTGCTGTTGTCTATACGATACGGACCGCGCGATGTCCTTAATGGCAACGGTGGCCCCATTCCCGGAAACGTATAATTCTAGACGGTGATGGCATGTCTTCAATAGCGCGTGCTGCATTCATACTGAAGAAATCTCATACGCCTTGTACGAAACCAAAAAAAAAAATTCAGCAAAGAATTCAATCCCTCTTTACCAGAACTATCAGTTTCTTGACTATTTATAAAACTAACTTGTGGTCCGACACTTCACTGATCGTCGAAGCAACGCAATAGCGTTTTTCGGCCATCTTCAAGTCTATAATTCTCTCTTTACCAGTCTTCGCACAGCCCTTTCGTCTTGCCATCCCCAACGAAGCTTATACTGACTTCAGATTTTCAGGCATCGCCCTTCCATTATACTTAAAACTGCAGTCTTTCTGAGGAGATAAAAGCGCAATAGAACGAATCAGTAGTAAGATAGTGCATACAATAGATATGATTTTGAAGCAGGCGGAGGAAACAAAGCGTTTTTTCCCTTTCATGTATAAAGGTAAGAAAACATTTCTTTTGTTTACCTCATTCTTGAATTTCTTTTAATCTGTGCGCCAAGTGTAGCAGGAAAGGGGAATATTTTCGCGAATAAAATCTCATTCTACTGGAGCATGTCAAGAAATAGCACTGAAGCGGCATACTGCCCACCACTGCTTCGAGCGTGTCATCACAAATACCTGCAGACGAGATGAGACATTATTCGACGTTAGGAGGGTCTCTCTTATTTACTCTCAGATGTCCAGAAAGCGAACTCACCCTTGCAGGCCTCCTCCCTTCGCAGTACAAGGGCGAAGTGATAGAGCCATCTGACGAAATCGAAACGCAAATGACGCCTATTATGCCGTGCCGAAGCAAACGCCTGCAGGGTAACGTGTGCCCATGAACGTCAACCTCCTTTCTTCATTTTCTCTGCCATCATTTTTAGAACGAATGGACCAAGCTAGTTTCAGACTAAGCGGCCGCGTGATCCGTTGCATCCTGTTTGCTTATAAACTTTTATGGACCATCGTTTTCACATTAATTGCGTCTGATGGGGACTACACCAAAATTTCATGTGCTCGCGAGTAAAACAAGATTCCTGAGTTCCATTTCAATACATCTTTCAATTTAAATGTTATTTTTCAAATAAAATGTTACAGCCAATGAGCCAGAATTTATTGAGCATTGATCGTTTATATACCAAGTCACTAGGTACCAATTGCTGTGCAGTGAGGCACAGCAAACTACAGATGTGTGCTGTGGTCTATTGAAAACCTGCACGCAGCAATGCTATCATCTCCGCCTTCCAGAAGATCCAACGCGAACGGCTGGCAGCCGTCCGCACCGAAGCGTGGCTAACGTCAACAAGTCTGCTCCGGTGCACGAGCAGCAGAGAAAATAGGAGACACCCAGCGTTATCTCGGATTTGACAGCGCGGGAAAGAAAGCCATCATAGATCTCATGTTGCTCTAGTAATCAATCTGCAGAGCTTGTATGACATGCGAAACGAAAGAACGCAGTTTCACATTAACGGATTGGGTGTTGGCGGGTTGTTGACACCAGCATTTCTGATCGCACAATTAGGTGATAAATACACGCACGAACTGGCGCACTACTCGTGTTTGACGGCACCGAACGCGTCTGCTGTCTTTATAGTCTTGCGTTTGATCTGGATGTGAACGAAGTCAAGACAACTACTCAAACGCAGACCGCGAAATAGCGATTGAAATAATCCTGAATAATCCCACTCGCTGAGAAGATGGAGTGAATTTGTAGCTTATTGGGATCATTTAAGCCTGAAAGCGCGTATAGACGACTTACTCTTACCACTAGCTACTACTATGTAATAACGACGAGTTACCGGGAACGGTGTGAAGAGTTTTTAAAAAAGGTTCCAAGACAATGATCAACTAACAATTTTATATTCTCGCCTGAGCACTCTCAGTGTCTTATGGACAGTTGCAGAAAACTTGACGTTCCTGAACACATCAGTAATGTACTGATGTTGCCCACTGTTGCCAAATACGGGGACAACCGCCCCGTCAAGCTGTTTACCGATGAAGCCTTTTGGCGGTGGCTGCTTTTCTGGTAGGCGAGGAAAAAAATGAACTCGCCGTTATTATTATAGTTATACGTCGGTCTTTGATAGGGACATCTTTAAAAGGCGACAAGGCGGAAGAAGTAATTTTTAATGCTACTGATATTGTGTAGTTATTTCGCATTCCTAACAAGGAGCACTTATAGAGGCATATAATGTATAAATGGTCTTCGCCTGCAAAATGCGCGCGCTCTGAATCTTCTTTTCAGACATACAGTACAATTACCCAGAAAACGAACCAAAGCATGCTTCTCAGGTTCTCCTTGTGTGCCTAAGGTACCCTGCACACAGAAGAACAGGTTGGAAAAACGCTTCCTAACTTAAATTTTTGGCAATGACCAACAAACCACTTTGAACCCAGGCTTAGCGCAGCCTTATGAAAGTTATTGGCTGAGATAGGGTAGGATGCTATACTGTAACTTCTCAGGTAGCTGTGGACGCTTTAGAGTCGTGTGCCTGCAAAACTACACGTTCATCTGTGTTTTGAGCAGATTACTGCGGCATAAAGCCGCGCCTACAGAGTGCTGTGCGCGTCGGGAGATTTGAAAACCATGTGATGAAATTGTTTTCCTAGATTACACTGCTGGGTAGCGTACCGTCCATCGTCTTTTGAGGTTTGTGCTACAGCTGCCATGGTAGTATGCCTTCGATTCGATTTTCACTGAATAGCTCAGTGAAATTAATTACCCATGGCGGGCAAAGTAAGCAGCTGAAACAAAAATTCAAGCAGCCGCGCGGAGGTGTTTGTACAGGGCCGTATCGAAGCAAACCTTACGTCCTGAATATATCAGTACCTGCGCATATAGCATCTACAAAGGTTTAGTAGCTATACGGCGTTTTCTGAGACCCTAACCTGCTTTCTTTCCTAAAGTTTACGACCCGCACGCCAAGTATATTAATGCAGACGGTTCTTGCGTAGCAAGAAAAGGAGGTTAGTAGCGACTTATATGCTAATAACCTTCACTTTCAAAGGGTTTTTTGAGATATCTGGTGGCGTGCGATTGCAGCAAATTATTTTGGCACTGTAACAATGGTGCAGGTAGGGCTTATAAGGTTCTTCAATCGTGGCAACTATTCCATTCTTCAATGGATTTATATGTCACACAGTAAAAGAACAGCTTCCTAGGACCAAGTTTGTAGTGTTCTTCTCCCATTTCATTTCCTGTCCGTATATCGCAGGTACATTATGAGAAACACAGCGCTGGCAGACAACGGACGAGAACAAGGAGGACACACAACTGCGCTGTAGTCGCAGGTAGTCATCGCAGGTAGTCACCGTTACTAGTGTCAGAGCTGACCGCTGGAGAGCAAAGTCATTCACCTGCTCTGGTATCAAACGACGGGCTGATCAACTGCAAAGAATCGAAATAACTAATCAGAGAATAAGTCTTACAAAATGCGACCACTGATGTTTTCTGGCAGCTGCTTTTATGATTCAGATTATTCTCAAGTATAGCAGCCAGCGGGTGTTAATGCGAACAGTATTTCGAAATGAAGTTTTGTTTCTGATTACAAAGCTTCAGAGCTCATTGTGGGCAGAATATTTTTCAGCAAGGGGAAAAATTTGACATGACAACAAATTTCGCCCTGCGGATCGTTCGTACTGCAAGGCAAGGCCTCCACACAGGATTATTAGCTTGCGCCATCTGTAACTAAATTGCTATTAAACGTGATAGCAGCCGTCGGCAAGCTCTGGAATTTGCGGCGTCATTTTGTGCCTGAGCAACGAAGTGCGGAACGAAAGGCTGCACGAGAGAGACAGCCGACGCCAAACGCGTCGCTTCACAGCACGACTGCAGAGACCAATAAAGGGCAGCTGGGGCCGAGGGGGCGCACTGGACGAGTGACGTCGGCAAGGCGTCACAGGTTGTTATCAGAGAGGCTGCTATCAGAGATGTGGCTCAAGGTCGCACATAGCGAAGCCGCTGCGCCGCAGTCGTCCACATGCTTCGAGCGGGATCGTCGAGCAAAAGCCACGGCAAGCGTGCAGCCGAAATACAAGCGGCTGAATAATGACAATAACAATAATAATTGGTTTGGGGGGAAAGGAAATGGCGCAGTATCTGTCCGGCATATTGGCTGACCCCTGAACCGCGCCGTAAGGGAAGGGATAAAGGAGGGAGTGAAAGAAGAAAGGGGTGCCATAGTGGAGGGCTCCGGAATAATTTCGACCACCTGGGAATCTTTATCGTGCACTGACATCGCACAGCACACGGGCGCCTTAGCGTTTTGCCTCCATAAAAACGCAGCCGCCGCGGTCTGGTTCGAACCCGGGATCTCCGGATCAGTAGCCGAGCGCCCTAACCACTGAGCCACCGTGGCGGGTCACAAGCGGCTGCCGCAAAACGTAATTCTCGACACCAAGCGTAAGCATACCGTTGAAAAGAAATGGTGATGTTTTAATAAGACTGGTCAAGTTTGCACGAGAAGTACAAGGGGCAAAACGCAACGAGTCGGTTGGCGAAGCGAACGAACAGCGGGAACTCTGGCTACAACGCGATCGAGACGCCCTTCGTATTCCTCCCGCATTCACTTGCCTAGTCGGAAAACAAAAGCGCGGGCTGTCACACAGTAGGGGTCAGAACGTGCGTTTCTGATGAGCCGCAGCGTTTTTTCACTTTCATGTTCCTTAAGGTTTTTTTTTTGTTTTAAAGAAAATAATGTTTGAAGGGGAAACATTTATTACAGCCCCTGCCGGTCCATGTCCAACGTTCTCGGATCAAAATTTTGAAAATGAAAAAAATTGGAAGATACTGTTATGACAATACTGAAGTTAATGGTCCATTCTTTTGACATGTAGTAAAATCTTTGTTTTAAAGTGTTTCCATCGATCGCATCGAGCAGTAGAAACTGCCATAGAAAATTAATGGGGAACGCTTTTGACGATAGCAAAAACGTTACCAGAAAAAAAAATGCAAGACTTCCGTCGGGTTATCCGCGGATATATTGATCGCTATGGTGAAATCTTAAATTATATGAAAAAATTGCGTTCATAGCAAAAATGATTTTTTCTAGAATTGTTGGGTACGTTAAAGCATATTTCCTACAGTTCTTCTATTCGTATGCTTGAACGTGTTCCTGAGAAGCAATCTTCTCAATTGTTGTGTTTGATTTCACGTTAATTCTATTGCTCTCAGTTTAAATACACGACATAAAAATTGAAGGTCCAGCATTCTTTTACTCGCCAGTTCTATTAAACGGCGCAAACTTGCTTAATATGACTTATTACTCACTTCTCACTCCTAAAGTCACGGATGTTGTGATAAAAATGTTTGCTTCTGGTAATACTATTTCTTCAATGCAACATTTGGTTTTTTTTTTCTCCAAGCGTGTCTGCATCAGGTTCTTTGAAATGCTAGACTAAGATTGTGATTACGATCATCACGAATAGAGAACCGATCCAAGAAGCGCATGCTAAATTTCGAAAGCGCGGTAAGACCACCCGCCCCATTTGCGAAAATACCAGGCAGCAAGGGAATGCGACCTTGACGTCGTTCGCTCGACACACCAAACGACAGCGGAGCTCGGGCTCCCCAAGAAATCGATCCGCAGCCTCACTAGTCCGTAATACCGGGACAAGCTTCGCAGAACAAAATGAAGAAGCAAAGAGAAAATCTTTCTCCAAGCTCTAGAGAACCAAAACTGCGGTGGGACCGCCGCCATCGTCGCTTTGCTGCTTTTTTGTGAACGTCTGGCATCTTGCCAATCTGCGATTAACTCTTTTTTCTTTTTATTTCTAAATGACCGCGCAGAACTTCCCCTGTGTGTGCAGCGGCGAGCACATTATTCTTCCCGCGGGATGTATTTGCATGTACAAGAAACATCTGAGGAAATAGTTTTTCGGAGGAAAGGTCCTAGGTGGACCGAGTTTCTGGGAGGAAATCATTACGTCCAGACCGAACGCAGTGAAATGGTTACAGAGTTATGTTTTTGGAGCAAAACTTATTGCCTTCTTTCGCAGTCTGTACACCACGCTTTTGATGTAAATTGGTGCACAGCATTCAAGAACGCTTTGGGAGAAACACGCGAGGACTGGTCACGTTTCTAAATGCCTCATAAAAATAAAACTTCCATGTCCTCACATCACTTGCGAAGCGTTGCCTGCAGAAGTCGGCATTAAAAGTGTTACAGACGAAGAACAAAAACAAATTGATCCCGCTGCACTGTTCGATACATCCAGAAAGCTTTGTCAAGTCAATCTATATTCTTTTTACGATGCCTCTACAATGCATTCAGATAGAAACACAGCTCATATTCTGCGCAACTGCCTTGTAAAATGCGGGATAGCATTGCGGGGAATTACTATTGTATTTTTACTGTTGTATGTTAACCTAATTTACAGGTAAAGCCTTCTCCAGAACTTTCGCGGTGTGAATAGAACGGAAAAACAAATCCAGAATGTTTAGCGATGATAAATACTCCAGCGAAACAAATTGTAACTGTGGGAACATCCGCAATGCTAAAAACGGCCGTGTTTTTGCACGTTCTCATCAATGAAGGAATTGGCAGCGTTGCCGAATTGCACAATGAGAGAGGAAAATATGAAGGTCCGGATGATCGAAAGAAACAATACCTGCTAATAAAATGTTCACCAAAAAGCCCCTAACGCGGCGAAGCTAGACGCAAAATGATTAAAAAAAAGGAAAGCACGGGCTTGCATCGCTGCCAACTTGATGGCTCCGCTGTGGCGGTGCGGGAGCCATGAGCCTTCGACCCTGAATTGCGTGTCCGAGGCTAGCAACGTCGCCGGTCAGACATTGACCGTCGCCTAGGCTACAGACTGCTGCCCGGTAAATGGGCCCGGACGAATCTTCGGCATCATTCCAGCTCCATGGCAACAATCGCCGCGCGTGGCTGTCAGCGTCGCGCAACGAACGGCTAGGACGCGCGTTCATCACAGAAGAGCGAAGGGTGTTGGGCTGGAGTGATGCGGGCGACACAAGGCCAAGGTCTAAGGCCACTGGTATGAAAGGCAACACAAGGAACGCATTGACTGCTGCTTGGGAACACTTGATCCACGTCGAGCGGCATGGCTTTTTAAGTAAGAATTTGCTTGACGCTGTCCGTGAGGTCAAAAAATGCTTTATCTCGTCCGCGGCAGCCAACTTTTACGTGACAAATTTTTGCTTTACGCTTTACTTTTTCGATTTATGACGAACATCTTCGCTGACTTGGGCAAACGAACACCCACACATTCAGACGGCACACTGAAAATTTATGATGGCGCATGGCTCTCTTCAAACTGTAATTTTGCAATCTAAGTTACCTGAAATAGTTGCCATAAATGCAAGAAAAGCATACAGTCACTTAGACCTAATCGCATGTAGACATTTCGTTCGAATATGCGATACGCCGTGTTAGTAAGAATAGGAGTAGTAATTACTTAGTATAGGATTGGCTACGCACCAAGTATATGTGTATGTTGCGCGAGGTATCTTCCTCCCGAATGACCTCCGTAGCATCTAGCTACTTGTAATTACCGACCCTCTCATCAACCTATACTGAAAGCAACATTAACTTGAGTGCTGGACTGACACGCGCCAAGGAAACGCTGTGCGCTATCAGGCGGCGGCTTAAGTAATCTCGTAAGCAAAAACTAATCTGTTCTTGAAATTACCAATTATATGCCACATTGGCCTCACCGCTTTTTTTAAATAATTAGCCAGCATAAAATCAAGAATGTAGGAGTAAAATGGATATTGAGAGTGATTAGAATAGCAGACAGGGATTATGCTTGAAAAAGGTACTAAAGCCAGTTAACCATATCTTCTTCCTTTCTTCTATATCTGACACACAAGAAAGGAATAGAACAGCACTTCAAGTATAGTCAGTTGTGCCGCATGAGCAATAAGAGGCTATATCTTGCCAATTACAAGCACGACTGAATGTTTGCATGAATGTAAAACTGTCCTTTTCAGTACAGCTGCTGCTTTTCACTGGTGGCGTATGCGCAACGTGTGCATTATGTTGCAGAGCTTCGTCTGCAAAATCGGCTTGTCGAAGCGCTGTTTTCGTTACTCCCTTCTTTGCCTCCTCCCTGCTTTTATTTTGTTTGTGTTTGTCCCGACTGGAAGTAATGAGAGTTCTTTGTGCCGTCTTTCAACGTGCGGGTGCACCCGTGCTATACTTATCTCAACGTTAAAATGTTCAGTCCCTAAAGAAGTCGATTTCGAACAGAAAAGGCGATAACTTGAACTCCGTCTAATCCGGCTGTGGAACCATTTATTATCAGTTTTTCTGTTATACCTAGCTTTAGCCACTAAGGACAGTTCTCACTGCTGCAGCCCTTGCCGAGTTGATTCCCTGATTAAGTTAAGGAGCCTCTTTCGTTTTTACCTGTCTAGATTACCAGACTAAAACGACTAATCAGCAAACACGCCCATTTTCCCATACTGTCGAGCCAGCTGCGTTGCACGGTTTTGCGGCGACACAGTTAAATCATGAAGCAGAAAACTGATGCGCAGCCCTGTGTTTTTTCAGCATTGAAGGTGTCGACATGGTTCCCGTGGTATGGTAAAAACGCGAGAGACCGTCAAATACATGCGCGTTCAACGGCTCGACACCGTTTCATTGATGACAAGAAGGAACTTTCATAAAACCCGGTGCGTGGAAGCTAACTTAACAATTCGGAAAAAGGTCAGTTCTGTGACGCCATTTGAGATCCGTAATGCGCGACTGCGCCGCCGTTTAAGATAACTCTGGTTAAGCCAGCTCTAACAATGACTAGTTTGCTATCATCGGCGCCCTCAACACTAGAATTAGAAAATTCCCGAATGCATCTTCGTCACATGCATGTCATGACCGCGGGTCTTTTGCTTTACCAGTCAGGTCTTTTTTTTGCGACGCTGTTTCATGATTAACACGGTCAGAAGTCACTTACTTGTGAGAAGGAATGACATGAAAGTGGCATAGACAAAGTTATTCCACATTGAAGATTTTTTTGTCCGCACATTTCGAATCTATTTCCTATGGCTGCGCAACAACCGAGCTAGTAGGCCATGTAAAACAAAAAAAATGCTACAATTGACGAAGCCACAGTATTCAGCGCAAGCTATTTTGATTGTCTGCTTAGTTTCGATATACGAGAGCCACAGAACCTCCCTAAGTTGTGCCTATGCAGAATGAGTCATCACTAGCATTTATTGCTGCACAAATCGAGTTGATCGATTCCAGATGGCGAGAGTACATGAAGGTAGCATTGCTTACTATTGGCAAACATCATCGTCGTACGTACTTTGTGTCGACTGTTCGATATTGGGCGTTGAGGGTTACTCAGGTCGAAAACGGCATCATGGTCATTTAGTAGAACGCTCAGCAGGATTTGCGGCTTATTTTTCGAGCTAAGGATCTTCCTTTTTCCATCAGCGTTTCGTCTTGTATGGTTCCGCACAAACCACTCTCGAGTCGGTTGTGCGTTCTTCTAACAAACGCCAGTTAAAACGCTTTTTGTTCAACTGTGAATGTTCTGTTAAAGCTATGACATGTACTACAACGGTATTGCAAAAACAATAACTTTTTTTTTCACGCACTTCGATTCAAAATGAAAATTGTTTCAAATTTACTACAGAAGACAGCTGCTGCCGTGAAGTTTTACTTCACCGGCCGGATGAAGTCTTGGTGAATAATTATTTACTGAAGATGCTCTGTGAAACATCTTTGTGTTCAGAACTATGCATAGGAAATTACATGCTGCCTTTTGAAGACGCCTCTTACCCCAAGGCACGCCCTCTCGCTCACAGAAAATGTGGGACGCGACAATTATATATGGGTCAATCTCCGTTCAGTAGCGAGCATTTTGAGAGTAAACAAAAAGAAAACAAAAATTCTTGACGGGTGCAAAAACTAAGTGCACTTTTTTTTTTCTTTTCCTCTCATGCAGCGTGGCGCTGAAGTGCACCCTGCTTAACGCGAGGCTTATTCCTAAGGCAATAGGAAGGCACAGTACTGTTTCGAGTTAAGTACCAGCTCGAAATCAGACCACCTAGACGCCGAGCTCGATTATAAATTAACCTTTAAGTGCACAGCCCGGATCGCTTCGTATAATTTTCTTTTAGTCCAAAATGGGCTGAAGGAGATAATTTTTTTGCTAATAATGTGCTATTCGTAGAATATTCGAAGGAAGAAATAATCAAATAACAAATCTTTACAACATTTCGTCCTCTCCTAGGCTGAATAGGTGACATAGGTAGTGCTACCCACTCCCAATGCCACCTCAGTCCCGTGATCACACTCGGTCGCACACATTTCGCTGTAATAACGAGAGGTGTGTCTACAACGTTGGTCAGCGTATTCATAGTGATTTAAAACCCACGCGAAACAGAAGCCTTCTGTTTCCAAAAGGAAGGCACGCGTTCTATGACTCAGACGTGGTGCGCGCCGAAGAGCAAAATCACCTTAAACAGCTACGTGCAACCTCCGAAGAAAATAGCCTTATTTACAAACACCGTTCTGATGGGCATTGCATTTCATCGCCTTAGAAGGCAATGTGATGTCTGTTCTCTCAAACGTGTTGCCTTCGAACGTGTGTGGCAATGCTGAGACATTCGCGCCCCGCATGTACAACTTTGCAGGATCCTAGGGTAATATGCAAGATTCGCTCAGAGGGACATAGGAAGCTAGCAACTTTCATCGACTTACTAAAGGATAGCCCGTGGTAAAATAATACTACTTGGACCATTCTGAGTGCCCCAGCACATTTGTCGACGCAGTCCGTCACAGTCAAAACACGTATAATCGGCCGTATGCTGTCAGCTAAATGTCACAACCATACCACGGAACGCAAGAGCCCATTTGTATGCCAATAGTGACAGCCGTGTAAGTCCATTGTTTATCGTATTTCCGCGTACTAAACAAATAACCGTAACATAATAGGTAACCATGACGTACCAAGTGATACATGTAACCACTAACACGTACAAGAGCATTTTTAGGAGCGTTTCACTCATGGCGGCTACTCAGCAAAGCAGCTCTGATGTCAGTGACTTATCACCTTCGTTGTGTGCTTACCCGCATTGGCTAAAACTGGCAAAGAGTGTTGGTGTGTTTTCTTTGTAAAAAATAAAAGATAAAATTAATGGCGCTGAATGTCCTTGAAGCTTGTGTAAGTGCAACAAAATGTTGAAAAGAAAACGAGGCATTACTTTTGTAATCTTCAAAAGATCTTAGCGAGTATAAAAGTCCTGTTCTAAACGCGTCATAAGAAGCGACCTTTTGCTTCTGTCTTGTTTACATGCGAAGAAAACAAGAGAAAATTGCTCTGTAACGCGCGGGAAATTCATAATTAGTTTTACAAACACTTGCCCACTACATGAACTGGAATAACAGGGACTGTCTGAGGCGTGCGACAGAGATACAAAACAACAAAGTTCTGTAAAACAAGAACTATTTGGTGCTCAGTAATTGTGCCTGTGTTAAGAACAACTTCTTTAGACGTCAGAGCGCATCAATTATTATGTGAAAAGTAACAGTGCAGCTTTCGCGCCACGTGCTGAAAAACGATTTTTTAAAAAGTGGATGGACCTCCCCCACATGGCAAAATCTATACTTTGATTTGATAAATAGGTACCTACATTGTAAACATCGCCGATATAACAAAAGGTCAAGTGCGGTACATTGCGCGCTTAATTACTAACGAGAAAGCACATCATTCTACGCTATTATACGAGTTGATCTAGCCAAACATCTCAAAACAAACATTGCCAACTCAATTCATTGAAACTATTGTCAAAATAAACGAGCTGTAAGCAAAAGTAAACATTTAGTGTCAAAAGATGATTTTATTTACTTCTTTTGGTGACAATAACGAATGTGTTCTTCACAGTACCAAACTCTGATTAGCTGATTGCTGCAAAACTAGTGTTCGAGGCTCTACCGGCTCTTGAAGCCGACGTCATGCGCTTGAAACGAACGACTCGGTAATGCGGGAGACAAAAGTGACCAAGCCCTGCGGACGGAAACTGAAAGCATAGCTGCGTAATCGGCCAAGGCTTTGAGACACACCCTGAAATGAAAGTCCATGTTTTCTTCTCTAATGTGCGATGGCGAATTCAGGCGCTCATTCACACTCTTGAACCCCATATGCATGTAAGAGTACATTGTCTTTAGGGCATCTCAGAGACATTCCCCGCCGAAGGCACATACTGTTCGTTACTCCAAGAGGTGGCCACTATCAGTGTTTAGGGTACCAGCAGTTCTTCCCTGAAGTGTAACGCCATTCCTCAGCAGGCAAAAACAAAAAAATCAAAAAATATGCCACAACAAAAAGGCTCGCTCGTTCTCTTTTAGTGAGATAAATTGAAAGGAGCATGTAGTTCTGGTGCTGTAAGGGCAAGAAATCCCTCTCCATTCTCTCCCATCTTTTTCCCTAACTTGGCTAATGATTGTTCTGACATTGTAGCGGCTGTGAGTTGCTTGTTGCTGGCATGTTAGAATATTACATCCTTAAGCTGCTTCACTTGTTTATTTCGTGAGAAATAAGAATGATGAGGAGTAAACGCTAGCTCAAATGCCTTCCATTTCTGTTAGAACGGTCATCAAATTGTTCTCCTGGCTGGTTTCTGAGCCCCCATGTGACATCCACACCCGTTTGACCGAGGACTAAGTCACATGCCTTTTTTCCTGCAGGTAGCACAGTTTCACGAAGTGGACAGACGTCTTATGTCGAAAAAAGGCATTGTGAGGGCACCTCAGCCAGAATGGGCGAGCCGAAAAAACTCAGGTGGGCAGCGAACGAATGAAACCAAACGGCCTGCTTCTTTATCCCGCACGCACCATCATCATTTCCGGTGGTGCTTGGGGAGGGGGGGGGGGGGGGGGGGTCATTGACGATTATCATAATGGACATTTGAAGCCACGAGCCTTAATCCTGAAATGAAGCACACTGGCCTGCGAAATACGCCGCAGCTGTGCGCCACAGGATAGTTTTTATTATAAGTGTGGAACCTCAGACGCAGCGTACACATACACGGAGCGCACAGGGAGCACATAGCCCACGGCATTTTTCACTTTTCCTGCCCCCTTAGCAATAAGTGGCCTGGAATCTAAACTCCGCCAGAGAGTCTAGCAGCAAAGCATGTTAACAATTAAACTACCGTGACTGGTAGGACAGCTTCTTGCGGATCCCGACGAGAAAATAAGCTGTTGTCGTTTCCTCTCAAGCAATGGCATACACCCACGGTGGGGGATTGGCGAAAGTTTCGGGCAGGTCCAAACAGGAAAAAAATCCCTCCAGACTTATCTCGAACGGCTCATGAAGCTTCAGACGTATGCTGACTTTGTTTTCCTCCACGCGCACACACAAATGTTCACGCCTAAGTGCGTATTTTGTACGGATGCACGTTTTGTGCCATTACAGGCCATATTCCTCAGTGTACTTAGTGTAAAATTATTATACGCATGCAAAAAGTACTTGGGTATGCCCATTGTGTGCATGAGGAAGGTGCATAAGATATCGTGCGTCAATTTTCAATAGAAATATGCGTGCTTTGCGCGTTATGTGTTACGTATGCACGTTACTGTAGTGTATCTTCGTACGCGTTTTACACAATCGGAATACTTTGCGCAAGACGCCGCATGTAAAATTCAATCTAACAAACGAACATATTTTATTTACTGCGACAGCGCGCGCCGTATGCGCAGTTGATCCTAACAGAAGTGTGAACGCAATGTACTATGTGTTGCGAGTTTGAATCCATATGTAGAACTTGTATTGGAGTGTCGTCATTATCTCTCGCCTGTCGTGCCTCTCTTTGGTACTGAGTATATAGATAACAAAGTGCAGGTACATGTAGCACGCACCCGGCAAATTTCTTTCATTCGACCTCTCTCATATGCTTGCTGTCGTTTGAAGCGCTTGCGTCACCTAACAAGAGAGCGCACAGCTGGGAAGCAAACCCCTCTTGTTGCGTCGCTGCTGGAAGTCAAGCCGAATGAACCATCGGTAAAAGAATATAAGGATGTTTGGTGGCGCAAGTGCATACAGTCATGGCAGTTATGAGTACTTTCAAGACACGCACAACGAAACGAGCGCCGGACATATCTCCGTTAAAGTGGCCATATGGAAACCGCCTCATTGGCATATGAGTGTCTCCGAAGGAATTTTGAGAACAGGCTGCAGGGATGGCTCCTCTTTATGAACAACAGCCGCGCGGAGAGCGACTTTTGAACCCCCCCCCCCCCCCCCCCGTTCTTCCTTCGCAGCAGGTTGTGACATTTAACGTGCTCTGCAGCACACCGTAAAAACACAGACACGAGTGTAGGGAAGACGATAACGAAGAGAGGAGCAAGGTGCACTTCATTTGTCATCAGGGTTCACCAGCGCGGGCATTGTCTGCACCGGCAGTGCAGACAAGGCACGCTTCGCCGTGAGCTACCAGGAAGTGCATGCAGGATGCATCATGTTTGGCCACGACAGCTCACTGGCCACAGAAGCCTCGCGCGCGAAAAGAAAGAACACGTCGTGAGCTCCGATTCAGGATGACTTCGGTAGAAACTCATCGCCGCCTGTTCACTCTAACGATATCCTCCTACACTTTCTGCGGCTATAAAGCGTCATTACATTGCATTCAAATAGCATTTTCACAAACAGG
Source organism: Amblyomma americanum (assembly GCF_052857255.1). Taxonomy (NCBI): domain Eukaryota; kingdom Metazoa; phylum Arthropoda; class Arachnida; order Ixodida; family Ixodidae; genus Amblyomma; species Amblyomma americanum. The sequence goes on along the minus strand of NC_135497.1, from coordinate 153,473,311 downwards.
TTAATTCACTGCCCCCGATAATTTCAGCAGTCTTGTTAGTTCATATTGCAGCCTATCAGATGCTTTCCACCTTTTCCACGCGAGACAAGCTCACCAATGCACACAAAAACAAGGCGTCTCGACAAAAGGTGTAAACGGTCTGAAATGTCTGAATCACTGCCTGAGATGGATACTTCCTAGAGGATCCCCACAATGAGAAGACCTTCAACATCAAGCAAAGCACATTATAATTAAATTTTATCACTAATAACTGCGTTTCTGAAAGTTTCTGGGAGCCTCAGGTTACTACCATTATATTATTAATACTAGCGCTGATATCAAACCAGCGAAACTGCTACGCGATTTATTTTGTCACCACTAACATCTATCGTATGTTTGTTCACCACTCTGTGCATTATAGTAGACTGCCACTGTGCGGAAGCTTGCTTCGGCTGCGTCATTGTTATACAGCGACCGGCTCGGGTCTAGCGCGAACGCGATCGAAGCGCGTCCTTTATGATGACGCATCTTCCGCTTTCTGTCACGCAAGAAGTGTATCACGCAAGAATGATGGAAGGCTTTGTCCAACGCAGATTGTGTAAGGAAGTTTTCTCGCTGTATCAACCTTTCGAGCATGCTGTCTTATGCTTGCTACTTTCTGAAGACATGCCTTTCACGGGTATAAACAACGCGCGACTTCGAAACAGTCATCATGTTTACTGAATTCTTACGGGCGACATCATGCTGTTAAAAAAAAGCATGCTGTAACTGCACGTGTGAAATGCCCTGAGTGGCCGCACAAGCTCGGGTAACGGCTGAGAATAAAGATGTATACACATACCGTACGATAATAAGCGGTCGAGGCGCAAGGCAAAATGTCTTTCTTTTGCGTCATTTACCAGCACGCAACAAGTTTATAAACGACACCATTAGCAACGGTAGCTAGTTTTTGATAAACGTACGTCTCCCTCCTTGCGTTTTTCATTAGTTTCAAAGAGACCGCACCTCAGAGCTCACCAGAATCGTTCATGTTTACGTATCCACCCCTGGATAAGAAAGAAGGGATTTAGACGAATTTCTATGCGACTTACTCATAGAAAACTGTCTTCTTAAGTCTCCCTAAAGCTGCTTAACTCTCCTGAAAGCATGAGTGGAAGCCTTTGGAAGCTCCTACGTGCAATTATTTAGCACCCAGATGCTGCCGATATGGTAATGGAGCAGGCGCATTATCTCGTATTTTCTTCTTACGTCGATTATGAACCCGGATCCTTGCGCATGCTGTCCTCCCCCACGGATTTAGTCAGTGAGCGCGAAAGTGTTCAACCAGACATACTGTTGCACCTGCTACTCCCTGCCAGGAAAGTAAATCGCACCACCGCCTTCCTTCCCAATGCGAGAAAGGAGGCCACTCCTCAGAGGAACGCTGCCTCGTCAGCCCGATCGTGTTAGGCTGTGCTCACGCTTCTTTTCCTTTTCCAAGGCTCGGCAAGAATGCACCGCGCGAGTTCTTTCCACGCACCACAGAAAGTTCTCGCACTCCGCGTTCTGGTGAGCCTCACTTTCTCCGCAAGGGCGAATCGCAGTGGACACGGCCTACGGGTGCTCTGAATGATCCGACCGGACACCGCTGTTCCGATGGGACGTCGTAGTAGCGCGGTCACTCGCACCCACTGAGATTGCTAGCGCGTGCACTGCGGTCGGCGCGTACGCAAAGCCACTTGTCAACCGAGGTGGCCAAGCTGCCAGCCGCGGAGGAGCCTACACGAGGGGCGCGCAGTGCAAAGAGCGCTGGGCGTGACTGGTGGCACGAGGAGCGGCCCGCCGTCGTCGGCTGGGCCACGGAGCCACAGCCGGGTGGCAAGCGTGCAGGGTGGCCGCGTGTGTCTGGGCGAGGCACGGGGCGCCATGCCTGGCTCGGAGCGGAAGATGGCGGCGTCGTGTTTATCGATCATGTGGGGCCGCGTGCGTCACGAAAGAGAGAGAGGGATCCCGGGTCGGCCGCAGGGGAGGGCGGCCGGGCTCGACCGCCACGCGTCCCCGGCGGCCGCGTGCACAGGCCGGCGGAGCCAACTCACTTCATTTGCTTGACGATGGTGCTCTTGCCGGACTCCCCCGCACCTGGAAAAAGGGGTTTGCCGTGAGCGTGCGCGAGCACAGGGCGGCTCGAAGGCGCGCCGCCATGACTGCCCTACTGCCATAATGGACGCCATGACGTGCGTTAAGCCTAATCATGCTGGGACCCGGTGTCGGCAAACCCCTGGCAGGCCGCGGCCCATCGAGACGCACCAGGACAGTGCCTCGGGGCACGGTCCGGGGCGGATCGGGGGGCCACCGCGCGTGCACAGAGGGAGAGCTACACTGCCGGGCAGCGCGGTAAGCCGGAAAAGCCACTCACCGAGGAGCAGAAGCTTGATGTCTTTGGCGGCCTGGATGCCGTCCTCCTTGAGGTTTTTCTCGATCTGCTTGCTGCGGGCGAGCGCCGCCCGCTCCTCGGCACTCATAGCGCAGCCCATGGCTCAAGCTGCGGTCAGGGCTCCTGGGCGCGATCCCGCGGTGGGCGGCGCTGGGCAACACACGCCGCTGGACTCGCCGGAGAGCACAGGCGACGACAGCACCCTGAAGCCGGGCAGGCGGCTTTCCGCAGCTCTATGGTAATGAGCGCTCGCACGGGCACAGCCGCCGCCAATCGACGCTCCGGACCCAGTTTACGGTCGCCTAGGCGACGTGCGAGCCCCAGCGTGACGTCAGCCTCAGCGCCATCTTGCGCCGGTAGCGCGCGACGCCGGATTGTGGCGCCGCTCCACGGGCGGCGCGGCCCGCGCTTTATGGACGCGCGGTCGAGCACGCCGCCGGCACAACGCTTGGCCGCGCAGCCGGGCTGGGCTGATCTGCTCACGAAACCGGGCTCCGGCGACTTCGCCGTCGATGCTCGGAAACCCGCGTTCGGCCGGTGCCTTGCACAACCGCACTTCTACTCTTGCCGGCGCTCACATGCGACTCCGCATGCCTGTTATACGCCCATTCAACATTGTTTGTCTCGTCTTTCGTTTCTTAATAGACTCACTAGCCCTCTATGCAGCTTTAATGCTCTGCCACAACAAATTTAGACGGGCTACAACGGTCGGAACTCGCTTCGGTTTCAAAACATCGGCCGTGTGATACACTATTTACGATGAAATCAGTCCTAGGAAAGACTGCACATACGGTAGCACAAAACATGGAAGAGGCGCCTATGGATGCAAGTACCTGTCGAAGTAGGTTTTTTACACGTTTCGCGAAAAACCATATTTCAGCTGCGAAAAATCATATTGGCTAGTGTAGTGCGTACCTCTTTCGAAGTGAATTCGCCAGATGGCGGCACTTGACCACAGCATTTTTTTTAATTATAATTCACTCGACTTCAAAACGGGCGCTGCGCCTGACTACGCAGTAAATTAGCTGGAATCGGCTTGATATGTTGAACTTATTCTTACAGTTATATATTAAACAATTTGAAATAATAAAAAATGCGCGTGCAAGAATATGCTCTGACGCCCTCTCTTAATGGCTCTCATTATGCTGGCACATCAATCACATATGCGCTTTTTCATTTCGCAATGATGCTAAGAAGTTTTATTTTAGTGTTCCTCTGTTTTTTCTTAAACTTTAACTTTCTCTCATGTTGACTGTGTTCAACTTATTCTACTGTAAATTTTGTTTCATAATGCTCCTTTATTTCCGCATTAGCGAATGACAGATCCCTTGCTGCGTCATACTAGATCCGCTGTGCAATTTCGTAGTCACCCACTTAAACTACTTACGTCCCCTGACAAGTTGGCTTCTATCTCAGCAGTAATTCTGAGCAGAGAAGCAACATTCGCAGAGCAGCGAAAGGTACGTATAGAGTGCACAAGGTAAAGGAACAGGAGCGGTTAAAATGCCAGCGTATATTTCAAAAGGGTAAATGGGGAAGAGAGGAAGGTACTCCCCTCAACCCGAACAAACAATTTGCTGTGAGAAAACGCCATTGACGCACTCGCGCGTCTGTGTGTGCGCGTGCGTGCGTGCGTAAGAGGAAACTCAATGACAGCCAACCAAATATCGCTGAGGATGAGTGCTATTGCATTTATTCCCAGTTAATTTCCATTTAGCAGCACCCAAAGCAGGCCCACGTATGTTTTCTGCGTACACTAGGCCGTCCATGAGAGCAACTGCGTGCAGATTTGATTAAGTATGAGCGGCGTCAAATGTAACGAGAGCGGAATAATTGAATCATCGACAGGAAAATAAAAAAATGTTAGTTGAGGAAGAAAAAAACGTTTATGAGGTTGATTACCAATTCTAAAGCGCAGTGACAACTTGTCGAATATTATCACAAACAGCGTTTGTATTCTGTTTTTGATTTCTTCTGTTTACCATTTTCATGCTTTTGTTTACAGTTTTGAAGTATTCCGTTGGTGTTTCGTTTGGCTTCAACAGTGTGCGCTGACGTATTGTTTCTGTCGTTGTGTGATCGTGTGAAAACAACCAGTCTCGTAAAAAAAAATTTGATTGTTCTTCATTTGATGCAGTTTACATAATCCTAACGACCAATCTAAGTATTACTAGAAAGGAAGAAAAACATCAAAAGGCTTTTAAAAGCTTACGACAATCTCTAAATGGGTTTAATATACTTTGGGAGAAAAACACCCTGGGCTTCCCAAACGTTACGCTCAGATAATTCACCTTTTTTCTTGACGGACAAAAACAGTGCTACAGGTGCACGGAAATAAAATAATTTTTCGCTCCTTGCTACCACTGTACGATTCAAGAAGCTCAAATAGTCATTTATTTTTCTGGCGCACGCTAGAAACCGAATAAAAATAGTTTTAACGAAGTCAATCTGTTTCAAACGCATCGAGAATTTCATTTGGCTCCTTTTGCGGACTGTGCTCATGCGTGCAAAATTCGATGTGGCCGGAAGTCTGAACAAGTAAACTTCCGTATAGATTAGCACAATGAAATATTTTAGTGAATGTCAACAAGGGCAAAAATTAGTCTCATAAGAAAATTAGTCCCGTCTCTTGATTAACAAAATTACGAGAGCCCTCGTGCTGCATATTTTGTTTTTTGATGATAGTTCGCAGTTTATGTCGATGACAAAATAATAAACGCCATTGTCTATAGAACTTGATGAATCAGTGGGCTATAAAGTTGAATATCAGGTAAAAAGAAATATAAATCGCCCATTTAAGAAATTTTGCTGCTACGTTGTCTCCTGCTCTCTGTGGCACCCAAAATGCTTTCGTTAATACTCCCTGCCTTGTAGTTCTGTCTTCTCTTTCGCTCTCCTTTCAACTAACTCATTTCGATCGCAACAACTGTGTTGGGGACAGGTAGATGAGAGCCGTAGGAAATCTTGCGGAACCAGCGCTGCAAGCTGCAACATACCACCCCTGTGTGCAAAAGGCAGTTAAAGTGTTACCCTGCACAGTTCTTATCAAACTGAAGAGGTCTCGTTTTTTCAAAGAGTTAAGTATTTTAGTAACGTGAGGACTGTTGCTGTCGATTAAGAACAAGGCTAGAAAAATAGAGGGGTCATTTTATAGATGAACGCGATTTGGTATCCCAGTTGAGCCGACGAGAGCCAGTCACTCCAAATTGGGGATTAAGGAAGTGGACAGGGAGACAAGGCAGGAGAAAGACGGTGTTCTATATTTACTTCTGGAGCAAGGCAGTTGGAAGAAGTGTCAAAATAAAGTCCGGAAGGAAGAGTCGAGCAAGCGTAATGAGATTGTTTTCTCGGATTTTGCGAAGGATAAGCACTTAAGTAACGCTAATAAATGGATGGTGACGCGGTAAGCGCTGGGGAGAAACTTAAGAGTCGTTCACAGTGTTTCCCGGTTGTGCGGTTGTAGGCCACCGTTTCGAATCAGGTTGGAGGGTTTGACCCGGTTATCACGAATCGCAGGTGCCTGGATCTTAAAATCGCCGGCTAGCAGATCTGCCAGCGCATTTCTTTCAAACCCTGCTTGGCCAGGGGCACACGGCATGCGGTCTAAGGAGAGGAACAGGGAATTTTGTGCTTCGCCTAGGTCTTCTCTGAGGTCGGAGGGATTTCTCGATGCTGGCGGTAGTGGGATTTCTCGACGCTGGCGGTAGTGAACAGCCGCCATGAAGTATGTGAAAATTATGTATGGAGAAGTGCGAAGGCGCTCGGAAGTAGGCACAATCATATGAAATATGGGCACTATCTCTAGAGTAGCGATGTAAGGATGATTGCTGTGTGACGATATGTGTGAAGGGACGGGTATGCCACTGCGCCTGTGTCCGAGATGGTTGCATGGATGTATGCTACGGTGTGGATAAGGAGGATTATGGTGTATTTCTCTCGCCTCTCTGCGCCCGCCATTCATGCTTGGAGGCCATGTCAAGCGGTGGAGGGGTGCAAGATGAAAGAGAGTGATGGTATTGAGTCGTCGACAACGGTATTTATTAATAAAAACAGCGCTGCGCACTTAATAATAAAGCGACCTTGTGCAGTGCTGAGAAAACAGTTGAGCAAACTGCCCGTCTCTGATGGCGCGGAGTAATGAGCAAAGGAGAAGAAAGAGGCCTCTGTCATAGAGCACCGAGGTAGAGGCAGGAAGGTTTATGGATGCTTCATTGAAAGTGTTTAGTGCTAATGAAGCCTTCTTGTTTTGCTGTTGTGTGAGTCCGAAGTATGGGACAGAATAAAAATGTTTGCTAAGATCAAGTGTGTGCACCAATTGATCGGCTTGTTTTTCTTTCAGTCTGGCTTGTCGTTTAACACAATGAACTGGATGAGGGATGGAACGACGCATGTTTATGCCCGAGTAACACTGGCCTGATGAAGCCTTTAACGAAGACGAATGCCTGGGATCTTACGTGAGAAAACTCGTGGGATAAGATGGTGAGCTAAACGAAGGAAAATATGATTATTTACTGATTTCTGGTAACGGAAACGAGACAGAAGGAGTGGGTATAATATGTCCGGCGCTGGCATGTCCAACATTCTTGGACAAAAATTTTGAATATTGAAAAACATTTAGGTACTGGTATAAAACTAATGAAGATAGTGTTGCATTCTTTTGATATGTAGCAAACTCTTTCTTTTATAGCGTTTCCATCGCTCGCATCGCGCAGTTAAGGCTGCCATAGAAAACCAATGAGGAACGCTTTTGACGATAACAAAAACGTTAATAGCAAAAAAACTTCAAGCCTGCCATAGGGAGATCTGCGGACATAATGATTGCTATAGTGAAATTTTACAATAGAAGAAAAATTTGCATAAATTCTTTCCTGTTCAAAAATGCTTTTGTCCAGAATTTTTGGTATGATGGCGCCCCGCGCGAGTCAAGAACTGGAATATAATTCCGAGGCGTTGCTGAAGTGCGGCCTCGACCTACCCAGGCAAGCCATGGGTGCACCGAAATGTGAGGTCATCAGCATAAAAGATGTGGGATTGACGCGAGATCTACTAAATTTGGCGGGATATGAGGCCATGCCTGCAGGTTGAAAAGAGTGAGAGAAAGAACGGCGTCTTGAGGGTGCCATGGGTGAGAGAAGTGGAGATAGAGGGTAGCAGGAATTGTCACCTTCTATGCGGAAGTATGCAGTACGGTCTTTGAGAAAGTTAAGAATGTAAGTGCAGAGCTTGGACTCGCACAATTAGGTTCGTGGACCGAGGTAATTTTATGACCGTGAAAAATGCTGCCGAATGCATTCGGCATGTCTACTGTGACCAAGGCATGAACTTGGGAAGAGGATGGGGAGAGGAAAGAGGAAGGTATGTTGGAGAAGCAGGAGGAAATTTTGGCTAGGGGCATGGAGCCAACAGACAATTTAGTTCTGTGGGAAAAACGATGCGCTTTCTCGATTATCTTGATAACCATCCGTTCCATCGCTTTCCTCAGAACGGAGGGAAGAGATGCAACGAAGGTCTGGGAGTGTGAAGAACTTGCCACGGTTTGTGATTATGACAACAGTGCAGGATTTTCATTTCAAGTTGAAGATACCCGCCGACCTGTGTCCATTAATGCGAGAAAGGTGACGCCTCTTGTCGGGTCAGGAAGGTAACGGACCAGAGTGCAAGTGATCTGCAACCTCTCCAGTGGATGACTTTTTTAGTTTTCTGCTAGAGCCCAGTCCTAGTCTGCCAGTGCAAATTACTGACCCAAATCTGGGTGCTCCTGCCCGGAGGAGGAGGGGGATAAAGAGGGCAGCGGTTGGCGTACGTAGAGTGCATGCACGGTTTCGGTGAATTGTGCTCGCGTATTGTAATGTTGGGCACTTACCTCTGGTAGCCCTGAAGGTGGTTGTGGTCGAAGTAACGTGCAGGAAAAGTGCCATGAAGATTCTTGATGTTGGATGACGCTAGTGTGATCACATAATCTGCTACAGGTTGAAATGTCCAGAGGGTTGCAGTGAAGATTGACTTGGAAATCTAGTTATTATAATCAATCACTATGGTAATTTGGTGCATATCTAGTGCACCTGAGGCCTTTCGGGAACAAAATGAAAAGCGCCCACTCTGCTTGAGCGGATGGGAGCATTTATTAATTTATTCATTCTTGATAAGAATGTGCATATATAGTTGCTGAAAACGTGCGGAGTGAAGAAAAATGTGTTATAGCGCAGGTTGACGTGAATATGAGACACTAACAGAACGCCGTGCTGTCTTTCGGCTGTATTTTATTCACAGCATGCTGGTATATATACAAAAATGGCCACACAAACCACTGCGTGCTGTCCCTGTCTCATGTCCTCGTCAATATCACACTCCTCATCAATAACATTTTCGTCAACATGTGTAACCAAGGGGCCCAAGAATCAGCAATGTTGAAGTACAAGCACTAGCATAGACTTTCTGCGTTGCTTTTGTTGGGCATTGCTACGGCTGTCTAAGCAAGTGCAACTGCTCTCATTGTATGTGCACAGTGAGAGTCGTTGCATCCCACCTGTGCGCTCCTTTGTTGGCTGTGACTTCATTCTGGTCCTCGCATTCGGGTGCGCGGCCTTGTGAGGAAGATTACCAGCAGCCTTTTTGCTATTAATGTCAGCATATGACTGCACTTAAATAAAGACCTCGAAGGTTGCGATGCTCTCTGAACGGCTTTGGATAATGTATAAAAATTCTGAAATGCACAATGCACAAATACAAACATACGTGCACGATGTGCCCTGCAACGCATGTGGCGCGTTAGCAGCATCAGTTTACGAGTCAGTGCGCACCCTGGAGTGCCGAAGAGGTGTGTGCTCTTGGAGCAAACCAAGAGCTTGTAGCAGGTCTTGCGCTGCATATTGCATGGCGTTAGATTGACACGAAGCGCAAGATCACTATACGGTAAGCGCTGCTGTGTTGAAGGCCACCTCGAGTGAGCGTCAGTGAGCTGAAGTTAAAGCCTCACTCTTGTTTTGGACTGTATTTCTTCCCCAAATAATAGCGAAGTTGCTATTGCTGGTTGTTCAAAGCGTTATTTAGGAAGTGGCTTGCACTACAGTCGGCAAAAACAGAAAAAGAATATCAACAGCATTATGAATCTTTGGCTCTAATGCATACTTCCGCAAGAGGCAGCCTTTTACAGCTGACTTCAGAGGCAGGTATTAAGCGCTTCATTTGAAGGCATGTCATGAAGCTTCTTAGTGTAAACAATAGAACAATAAAGCGATCCAAGCCCATTGTTCTCTTGTTATTTTTTTGTGGAGGTAGCTGAAAACATGAGCGTCAATAGTGTCGAGCGTGGTGAAGACGAAGACCGCAGTCACATTAGACAGAACGTACCCTAGCATGAGGAAACTTTGAGGAGCTTTATAAGCATGAGAATGCAGGATTTTGTTTTCCATGAACTCCTTAGTCCAGCTACCAGCTGCAAGAGATCAGAACACCTTTCGAAAGACCGTTGAGTGGCTCTATTGATAACGCTTATTGTTCTAATAAGCCTCATTAAAATCACAATTCACAGCAGTTACTGAATATTTTCGAAAAAAAAAACGATCAAAATATCGCACACCACCTGACTCTCAGCCCTTAGCTATGGCTACTGACTAACACCATATTTGCAAAAATAGAGGGGTGCTCATGGACGGCGTACGCCGGACGCCAAAACGAGCTCATAACTCCTCGCAGAGATATGTGGAAAGGAAGCAGCAAACACTCGATTCGAATTCAGCGTTGAAAAATCGGGCGCTGTGGTATTTAACGATAGCGATACTGGAACCGTATAAATACAGGGACGTGGAATACCTCGCGTAGAAAGTTATAAGTGTCTGGGGTTGAGAATTGACGTGAAGAACATCTCAAAGCAAAAGGAAAAAGGAACGCGGCCACAATGAAGCATAGAACACTATGGGGATACAAAGACACTAAGCAATACGAGGACTCTAGAAGGGTGTAATGTTTCCGGGCTGACTTTTGCGAACGTGGTATTGTGCTTAAAATCAGACGTGGTACAAAGGCGAGAGATTAACTGAAGAACGGTGGGCAGATTAGCTCTAGGGGCCCATGGAAGATCAACAAGCGAAGCAGTACAGAGGGATATAGGTAATTTGAAGCACGCAAGCAAAGAGCAAAGTATCGTTTGAGGAAAGACTGCGAAAAGTGGACGAGAGGAGGTGGGCAGCCAATGCCTTCAGGTAGTTGTGTAGTAAAAAGACGGACACGCGATGGAGGAAAATTACTAGAAAGCCTGCGACAGGCTACGCAGGCAACAAAAGGGAAAAGGAAGTTATAACGAACATAAAGAAAGTCCGCGATAACGAGAGGAGGCAAAGTATAGGAAGCAATTCGAATCAGTTCGTGTATACAGAGCTGGAAAGAGCGAAATCCGGAAGGAAACGTTGTATGATAATTGAAGAGCCAGATTCCTTTTATTTGAGGCTAGATCAGGTTGCCTTACAACCAGGCAATGTAGAAGCAAGTATGAACCGGGAGATCATATTTGTGTAGCATGCGAGAGCAGTGTAGAAAGCGTTAAACATGAGCTGGTAGACTGCAAAAATATACATACATCCAGATATCAAAGAGGACATAGTGAGTCTTCCAGTAGCTTTGGGTTTTAGGGGTAGTGAAAGCAAAATTAATACATCCGGAGTTCCCGGGTTCGAACCCGACCCCGGCGGCTGTATTTTTGTGGAGGAGAAACGCTAAGGCGCCCGTGTGCTGTGCGATGTCAGTGCACGTTAAAGATCCCCATGTGGTCGAAATTATTCCGGAGCCCTCCACTACGGCACCTCTTCTTTCTTTCTTCTTTCACTCCCTCCTTTATCCCTTCCCTTACGGCGCGGTTCAGGTGTCCAACGATATATAAGACAGATACTGCGCCATTTCCTTTCCCCCAAAACCAATTATTATTATTATTAATGCATCAGCCCTAGAGACTATCAAGAGAAGACTACAGGACAACAGTACTCGTGGCGTGAAAGCAGAATGGACAAATGGAAAAAAATAAACAGAACAGGATTCAAAGAAAAAAGAAAAGGAGGGGGGGGGGGAGCAATGCATATACGATAAAACCATTAACCACCTTAATTTACTAGGAAAAGTGGAGCTCGACACCGGCTCAGCACGAAGGGGATGCCTGTGGTTGCCTAGCGGTCGGTGGTATCGGCGGCTCCGTCGTCTGCTACTGGGCGCTATTCGCTTATCATGCCGTTAGAGAACTGCTTCCGTTAAGGCTGCCTAGGCCACCTAGTTTGAACGACCTTATTTTCGAGCAAATAAAGCGCACGCGGCATCATGTCAGGCTGCGTGAGAAGCTTGCCCGATTAAGAGAAACATCGAGCTCATTGAGCGCCTAGACGTTGTGGGGGGTATGGTGTCACAACACACATTTATCGTGACGTTTTAAAAAGATATCAGCTTAAAAATTACATCGCATACATTTTCATGCTCTTCTTAAACGTGCTCGAGTTTCACAGGTCCACAGTTGCCTTCATAGGCGCAATGTGAAATGAGAAAATTATTTTGAAGAGTTTTGCTTACGTCTGTTTTTATGGGCCGCACTCCCCCGCGGTACCACTACCCGGGGATTACTCCAGCATGCACATATTGTGGTGTTTTAAAAATACGTCGTCATGAAATTACCTTCGAAACTCACATTCTGTTTTAAGATGTACTCGGCTTTTGTTAACGAAGGGGGCGAAGGCGCACTGTGAAATTAGAAAACTACTGTGAAAACTTTTGTTTACATGCATTCCTGTGGAATGCACTCCCAGCTGTCACGCCCACCTGGCGACGAGAGCGCCACCTCCTCATTCTTACGTCACAGACCTGTGCTAGTCTATAGGCGCTGTAAGCAGTTCGCATGGTAACAATGCATCCGTGCCAGAAGTTCCCTCATTTTTTCTTCCGGCATTACATGTACATAGGCTAGCTTCAGCTCAAAGCGGAGGTAGCGCTTTTCAGCGGTAAAGTTCGAGAGCGCGCACGGTCGTGATACTGTGTGCGTGTGTGCACAGTTACTGTACACTCCAGCGGCTAACGCACCTGTACGGGCATCAAATGATTTATTTGCCCCTCCATAACAATCGTATCGTCCTTGGGAAGGCGCGGCTACTGCTCTCTCACAATTCACATCGGGACGAATAATTCGGTGCCACAAAGCTTTCTCGTGACCGCGGTTTCTCGGCTTTCGCGAAATCCGATCACCAGCGAGATAAGCGGTGCGCGAGTTCTTGGGAGACGCGGTAGAATCGTCCTGCATCCCACCCTTCGCCACACACGCGAGGACTGCGATCGCTATATCGCGCGAATGCGTGGCCTTTCGCGTTATGCAGATGGAAGCTGCCGACTAAGCTTTCGCGCGTGCAGCCAACTCCCGCTTCATCCTTTGCAGATGCCGCGAACCTTCATTAGCGCTGCATGCTGATGAAGACGCCCGGCGATGGCGAAGTGCACACGTCCGTTTCCGCAGAGTCGCCGACGTGTTTTGTTAGGGCGACGCAGTTCCTTAAGCAGGCATTTTGAATGCGCATGCAACGAGCGTGTGAGCCCGCTTGAGTAGAACGCGTAAGAAAACTAGGAAAATAAACTTAAGCCGTACATTCGCCCCGAACTAACACTAGAGAATTTTTTTTCTCTCTCTCTCTCCATAAGGACGCCACCGTTATTTGGTGAAATGAAGCAAAATGAAGTAACTGTACGAGCTCGAGGGTGAATAAACAGGGATAACGTTGGTGCGAATTAGTACACATATCAGAGCATTAAAAAAACTGCAGGGACGCTGCAGACAAGTCTCTCAGTTTAGGAAGCTCATTACTGCCCTAGACGAGCGTCGACAATCATCGTAGAATTTTGACACGTAGTGCTCTCGCGAAACGTGTTCGAAAAAGAAAAGACGTCTAGCCTTAGAAAGTTCAGTAAAATTAGTTCAGCAACATTAGACAGCTTGAACGACAACCGAGATACAGAAAAAGGGAGGCAGGAAAAGCGGACAGAATACACCCAATTCCTTCACATGGAATGCAAGCAATTGTTTTTCTGCGACCATGCCGAATGACGACGTCGTGAGCACGTTAACCTTGACACTAGCATCCCACGCTCTTTCAGATAACGGCGCCACAGAGGCCATTGCAAACGGCTTCGCCATTCGGGCCGTGGGCCGAAGGAGAAGAGACAGCAATAAACCGTCCACGTGAGTGTCATGACAAAGCACTCTCATTATCATCCACTCTCAGCCACTTCCCGCCCCCAGTGTTCCGAGGTGGATGCAAGAGTCCCCTCGCTGCAGATATCATCCCACCGTCGACTTCACTGTCTCCATACCTTTTGATTAATCTGGACGTTTAACCTGATTGCGAAGTGGTTCAAGCAAACACACAACACACACACGTATACGAACCGCTGCGGTGGTCCAGTGCCGTTCTCCTTGACTCACACTTTCAACGCACTGCTCTAATATACGTGACGGAACGAAATTTCAGTTCGCTCAAGTTTTTGCGTTCAAGAGGTGTTTGCGTTATTGTGTATCAGCGAACTAAATATATCATCGGCCTGCGGCGTTCCTTTCTTGAAAGCATTTTCTCAGTAGACAGATCAAGTGGACGCGCTTTCTTGGAATGCGTTAACTTGCAAATCTGATCATATTTAGTAGAGTGATCGCGAACTTCATCTCTGCAGAGTGTGGGAAAAATTTACTCTCTCTTTTCCCTGTCTTTCCTCCTTCTTTACTCACTCTTTATTTGCTAACGGACGCCCTTTATTTGTAACGTCATTTTCATTTTTATTTACAGTGTTCGGGAGCCATCATGCAGTCTTCACGAGTCAAAACAGAGTAAGAAAAATGCGCTGGTTACATACCTGGTATAAGCAAGGGTAGTGCGATCACGTGATGGTGAATATTATTTTTCTCAGATTCTTGCCGGCGAGTGCCCTGCGGGAAGAGGCATGATGCTGTCTATAAACAATATATGCATAAATGGACACTACATTAAAAAAACGACATTTTCGTATCTCACATTCTCCCCAGTTTATGCATAGGGATTTTCAAAAATGTCCAGGCCACTCTAACAGATGCCAGAATAATCGCAGAGGACGTATTGTGACACTCATTTTCCGCTGTTGGCTATCCAGACGTCACAGACAGTAAGAATAGTACGTACCGCTGTCCAAAGTTGCTATGAAGGCCCATGAGCGCTATGCTTGGCGTCTGGTTTGAAGCCTTTCTTAGCACAAGCGAACTGGCCTGGAAACATTTGACAAACACCCTATCACCGGGACGCGATATCCCACACATAAATTCACTTCGCATGGACTCAGCGGTAACACACCCGCTGTAATTTCCACGCATTCTAATGTCGCTACACGCACGCGCGCTGCCATGAGTGCAAGGGGGCACCTTCACACCAGCACATGGGCTTCTGGGGGATCTTTGAAATAAATAAGACCATACTAAAAATTTGATGAAACCACGCGAAAACCGTTTGAAAAGCTTTTGAAAAGACACTAAATCCTATGAAGCGCCCTCGACGGATCGCGCACGACACGGCAACTTAGGAAGGCTGCGATTATTCAAGCGCGCGCGCACAGCTCAGAACCGCGCCCGCTTAGCTCGGGCGCGCCATGGCAACGCGCACAGGCGCCGGCAAGGCGGCATGTTCAAAGGAATCGGTGATGTCTTGATTTAAATCAAGTGCTCTATTTTCCGCTAGTAAACTTTCTAAACAAGCCTCTCCACGTATCTCCGATCATCATGCGTTGAATATTGAATATGTGCAAGCGGTACTCTCCAAGTGAAGCAAGCATTCTGGGAAAACAGGCGCTGTATTGGCAATGGCGTTCGCACAGGATTATAATTCGTGATTTGACTCAACCTGCACGATGGCCAACCACAACAGCCAACAAATGATGCGAAAGTCTATAACCTAGCCAACCACGAACCATCACTGCGTGCGCAAAGGTTCATGAGCTGCGCTCCACAAATACGAAGCTCGATGAGTGTCGACTGTGGTCAAACGAGTCCAGAAGCGTTCTTCGCGGACTTCTCAATATTGTTTCTATGGCTTTTTTTTCATTTTGCAGGTTTAGCGTTTGATTACGCTGTGCCCAGATATCTGAAAGACGTTCTCAGATATATTCAAGCTTTCTTGCTAGTCCCTAGTGTAGCTTGTGCGATGGCCGAGTGTGTATAATACTTTTTAGTGCGCTAGCAATGAATGTCTTGCTAGCGAGAAAGCCATCTTGCCTCCAGATGTAGCCTCCTCCTGCCATCTGCCACCTGCCACGGTTGGCAGGTGGTGAGCTAGCACTAGGTGGGTCACAAGCGAAAAAGCCTTTATGTATCTTGTCGAAGCCTGGCCGTGTCCTGGTCAAGGATGAAAGCCGATTTCGTGGCAGCCACATCCAAGTGAGACGGCAGAAACCCTGTCACGCCAGCTGCCGCTTACATTGCCTGTAAACCGCCGTGACATATATTGTGCTAGCGCGCCTACGTCGCATTTAGTTTGGCGAAGTAAATATCGGGTCAATTTTTCCCTTTGTATTACGGCCTGTTTTAGTAACTCGTGCACTCGACCGAAATTGATTGCAGGCTAATTTCCGGTTGTATTACGTCGTGAAATAATGGGAGGAAATACTTACACTTTATACACCCAACGCCTGCACATAAATGCTCCCTTCGCAATATCATTCATTTTCCTGACTGTAGAATAAAGAACCAGGGAACTTACGTGACATGGGCAATTCTTGTATTTACGGAACACATTTTTTTTTTACATTATAACCCACATCGTGTTTGCAGTTCCCTATTAGTTATGGACGCATGCGACAGCCCGGCTTAAAAGAATTCATAAGCGGGCACAGCACTGTTGGCATGGCGGTAAGGTAGTTCTCGGAGGTATATGACCTTATGAGCGCGAGCTGCGGCACAATGCCACCACGCGGAGCATCTGCACCCGTCGCTGCAAATCTTCGGCAGCGCGGAGGGGCACAGCGCGAGTGCCATATTTCCGCGGGCTTGCTGGAGAATTCTCACGATTGGATGCGCATCTTCTTCAGGGTGATCGTTTTACGTAAACACTTTGGTCAGCTGTCCGCAGTGGGCCTTCCCATCGCGAATTCATGGTACCCAGTCCGGCCGTCGTCATGAATACAGAGTATGGCGATGAGTCTTCCAGGGTGACGTTCTTTTTGGTGCGCGGGTTTTGACACAATGTGAGTATCCCTGCTCTTCAAACAAGTGAGAGCAATGGCAACATTGCAACAAATTTTGAATTTCCGCTTTAAAAAAAATAATTTAAAAATGTGACAAATCTGCGTTTAAGTATTGGTTGTACGTATATTTCGCTCTTACATTGATTGATTGCCTTCCCATTGCATCTTTAAATGTAATTTCGTCGCAAGTTTTTCGTTCCGCTGCTGCGTGGGCTTCTGGTGGGTTGAGGCTCCTGGAGGGTGGAAGTGTGTGTTTGTGGATGGGCGAGTGGTGGGAGGAAGCCTTCTTGAGGGTGTGGGTGGGTGTTGGGTGGAAGGGTTAAGTTGGTTGGTGCGGCGTAGGCTTCTGAAGGATGAAGTTGGTTTGGTGGGTGTGGTTTCACACGCCGAGGCTTCACAGGCCGTCGCCGTTCTGGGAGAATCTTGCAGTAATTGCTAACGCACTAATAAACGACAGCAAGCTGCTTTAAAACATCTGTACAGAAATAGCATTGCTCACAGTGGAGGAAAAGAGCTCGAAAACTAGCTAATGCGTTAGCTGTTACAACTTGTCCGACTGCTAACTAGCTTCAAACAGTGTCGGGGTTGTGCTACTCCTTTAAAAAGGATGCACCACATAATGCCAGCTGAGAGCTTAAAAAGACTGGCACGTGTTGGGTGCTTGATGCTGAGGCAGTAAAGTTGGTGGTTGGTTAG